>NW_006433946.1:2089756-2133388 GCF_000325575.1 Pteropus alecto
AAGAGCGTGAACTTAGCCACTTGTTCAGCAGCTCCCCGATTCCATGAGGGCCAGCAGACCATACTCACTGGACTAGGTTGATACCAACGTTCATGGTAGGGGTTCTCAGATCCCTGCAGCCCAGCTTCTCTTCAGAATACGATATGCTCTCCCATGCCACTGTCCAGGCCACCATCCAGCCCCTGGGAGTGAAGGTACAGCATCAGTTCTCCTTTTCAGAATACTGGCAGACCCAGGCTTCCCTGGCACTCTGCAGACCAGCTCTGCCTTTTAGGCCTTGGCATTCGTTCACTCAGAAGAGGAGAATGGAAAGGATGAGAAGGTTTGTCATCTTCCAAGGATCCCCCAAGGTTACTGCTGTTGATCATAGAATTAGGACTGTTGAGAGGAAGAAAAGGTCTTATTTTTCTTCTTAACCCTCTTGAACCCAATGTCTTCATTTTTGGAATCGAGATATTGCTACCTATTTTATAAAATAGAGAGAATGCCTCCTATTGTAAGGGTTAAATGAGGGGGTTGGAGGAAGAATGAAATGTGCAAAGGGGGTTGAAAGGCACAGACTCCCAGGTATAAAATAAGTGTCATGAGATGTAATGTACAGCAGGGTGACTATTGTTAAAAATATCGTATTGCATATTTTAAATTACTAGAAAAGTAGATCTTAAAAGCTCTCACCACAAGAAAAAGAATTTGTAACTATGTATGGGGACAGATGTTAACTAGACTCATGTTGGTGATCATTTCACAATATATACAAATATCAAAACATTATGTTGTTCGTATAACCTGAACTTAATATGTCAATTATACCTCAATTTAAGAAAAAGGGTTCAATGAGACAGCATGTGCTAGGTACCTGGTATGGTGCTTGGCCAATGGTGCTCAATTAGTAATCATTAACATCCTGCCTACCTTACCTAAAATAATGCCAGGTACATAGAGAGCACTCTTAAGTAGCTATGGACTGATAGATTATTAATATTAATATTAAACCCAGAGGGAAACCTGAAAGAAAGTGAGCTGCATAATAATATGATAGCAAAAAATAATTTTGCTCTTTTCTCCACTTTATCTATAAATTCAATATTTTTCATTGTTCATAATGCCATAAGGAGAGCATATTAGTATATTATATAAATGGCAACAGATACTACAAGTATTCTTCAAATTCATTCTGGAGTCAAACTTCAAAATATGGTATAATAATCATGTTTTGGAACCATCCCAATAATACCACAAAAACAAAAGTGCATAACCATAGCTGTGAAATGAATGAAATCACCATGTAAAATTCCACATGTGCTTCAGTATTCAGAGATTCCTTCAAAATAAAGTAAACCAAGAGACTATTTTGGAAACAGGATTATGCAATATATTTCACGATTTCCATTGCACATCAGCGTGCCCATTCCTAATGCTTCCAATTAATCAGAAAAACAGTTACTCTTCATGGCAACCGGTTGCCTACATATTGGCTGTGGGAAGGAAAAGTAATGATGCAAAAAGTGGATTAAGTATTATCTTTCCAAGAATGGAAATAGGAAAATGGCTCTCAAAACTTTTTTTGGTTCTGTGCACTATTGCTCAATATCTCCTGACATTAATTTATCATAAATTTCTCTTTACTAATAAGGATTCTAGACAATTAACCCACTCACTCTTCTGAGTATCAAGTGGGCAGTACCTGCCGATTGGAGTGAATAGCTATGTCACACAAGCACAAGGGGAAACAGAATTATGAAACAATAACTACCCAGTGTTATTGCTCCATGCTCCTCTGAAGAGGGACAGGCAGGGAGAATGCAGGGTCGGATCCAGTCAGGATCATAATATAGGAAACTACTGTTGGGATGATCTCCATTGTCCTACCATAATCCAATTGCCTCTTTAATTTCCCTACTTTTCCAAGTAAATTCTTTCATTTAACAATTATTTAAGTGGGTACCTGTTATGTGCCAGGTACTGTTCTGTGCTGTAGGGATTAGATTAAAAGACATAGCTTTTGTCTTTTAGAACCTTCAAGTATTTTTAGAAAGAAATAGACAATAAAAATAAAAATTATTGCATAATAAGAGCACTCCTATAAATAAGTAGACACTTTCTATGGGAATATAACGGAAAGAGCATTTAAGGGACTCGATGAATGAGCAGATGAACTAAAGACCATCAATGTCAAGAACATTTTAGAGAAAAAAAAATAACATTTGAATTGAAACTTGAGAAACACAAGGATTTTATGGAAATGCAGAAGGAGGAGAGGGACCTAAGAAGAGGGGAAGACAAGGGTAAATTCAGAGAGTAGAAAGTATGGCCAGTTTAGGGGACTACACATAATTTAGACCACTAGAAGTTAAAGATTCAACCTACGGGGAGTGACAGTTGGCAGGAAACATCATTGATACCCTTGAAGGTCGCGTAAAGATTATAAATTTTGTCCTGTAGGTGAAGGATATTCCCTGAAGAATGCTGAGCAGAGAAGTGAAATGCCAGATTTACCTTTGATTCAGATTACTTCTGGTTGCACTACGTTTTGGAAAGCTTTGAAAAAGAAGAGAAAAGAAACAGAGAGACAATAAAATGCCCCTGCAATAGTCCCAGGGGTTGACAATCAATGTCTGCAACTGGGTCATGGAAGTGAGGATGAAAAAATAGGAGGATGCTTAGAATATTCAGGGGGAAGAATTAACAGGTCTGATGGGATATGGAGAGTGAGAAGTAGGGAGAAACACCTAGACTACCTCAAATGCCAGCTCTTCTTTCTTAAGCAGTCCATCAATCAGGACTAACAGAAAATGCATCTTAAAGAGATCAGGCTACAAAACTAAGAATGGATTGGAGTGGGGCCAAAAATGAGCTGAGAAAATAGAAGTCTGCTAACAGTGTGTTTTCTGTAAATATAGAGGCTTCCCTAGGGACGCACTTCAGCTTTGTAAATGACTATAAGCCTCGTGGGCTGGCAGACTATATCTTCTAGGCTGTAGGCTAGAATCTGAGCAGAATTGCAGCATCACAGAGCCCAGACTCTTCCTCTTCTTCACTCTTCCCAGGGTCTCTGTGGCTACAATGAGAGTTTCCTCTGAGGCCTTCTCAGCCTAGTCTCATCTACAATTTTCCTTCAGAGTCCATGGAATACACTCAATGCACCATCCATGCTGGCTTTACTGCATGATTGAGAAAATCTGTACCTTTTGGAAAAACTAAAGCCAGGCACCACGGTCATAAGCGAAGTTATGAAAGCTGTTATTATTATTTTTTACTGTAACTATGGAAGAACATTTACATCTCATATGATAGCTACAAGTATTGAGGACTTTCTCTAAGCCTAGCTCTATACATTATCTTCTCATTTCGCTCTTATAACAACCCTACAACTTAGGTAATATTTTTACTCCTAGTTAATAATTATAATAATATGTACTAACAGTTAATTCCTATTTGTATTTCATCTTTCACTGTAAACATTTAAGAATTTACCTTTTCTTCTCTATAATTTCATCCAGGCATTCATTGATTAACTTTTCTTGGCTGCATATAAATACTAAAATTTATTCTTTATATCTATTCTTTCAACTAAATGTTTAATACCTTTCTGATATTATGATTTTTATTTACTTATATCACCTTCTACATTTCACCACAGAAATGTAGTCCCAGAGAAAAAGAAAAATTTGACACTCGAGATGGAAAAAATTTAGCCGAGTTCCTAAGTATTTTAACTCCCTCTCAATTGGGAGGCATAAAATGTTGGTTCTACCCAAGATAAAGTCACTCCAAAGCAGATGTCATCCGTTCTCTTGACATACCACTTGTAACTGAAGTTGAAAGATCCCTAACACAGGACACAGCATTTCATATGTTCTCTAAGTTTATCTTAAACAATTCTGTTCCTGTTCTATTGCTCACTTTACCTCCATTTTCTATGCTGATATTTAGTTCTCTTTCTAATTATTCCCAGAGAAAACAATGGGAAATCCAAGCTTTATGTTAGGACCCAAATATGCCCAATATGGAAAATTTGAATTGAAATAAATTACTGTAAAGTAAAATTTCATACTAGTGAGAAGCCAATGAGAGATTACCGTATTTCTCTGTCACTTGAAAAAACAGATCCAGGTATACTAGATTTCTATTGTTTTGTCTGATCAATATCTATTTCCCCTTGTCCTAGTAATAGGAATGACACGTCTTCCACTTCTCAACCATGGAGATTGAGTGAGACTGACTCAAGTCCTCAGCCTTGCATGAGGATGGATGCCCTTTAAAGTTAAATTTGGCCAAGTTATCATCAAGGGCAATAGTGGAACACAAATGATCTATTAAAAATAGACTTCCAGACTTGAGTGGTTATTCAGAGCATTCTACCCTCACCCCTGGCTTCATAATTACTCAGGGATGGTTACATATTCCAAAAAAGAGCTAATGGGAGCCATTCCAAGAACTTTGGCCAAAGTAACGAGGATAAAAGAACTTTAATTCTTATGATGTTACTAAGATAAATTCAGAATATTAGCCGTCTTTGCCACCACTTGAATATTGCCTGCCTGGGAATTAAGAAAACACAGAGGAGGCACAGTTGAGAGCTGAAATGAGTCAGGTTCATGACAACATTGTTAGATTTTGATTATCTAGATCCAAGTATACTACAAAGCAAACACTCCCAAAACTTACATTTATAGGAACCAATAAATTCATTTTGTGCCCAAGCTCCTTTGAATTTCTGTCACTTACAACCTAGAGTCCTAAATTGGCAAGTAAGGCAATAATCCTGTAAGCTACACTTCAGGCTATGTACTCCCTACCTTAAATTCCTGTAAATTTGGATTAGGTAGAGAATTGGGGGATGTGATGTAAGTATCTTCTTCTAGCTGTGGTTTATAAACTGGTATTATTGTATGTTTCCAAAATAAGTGAAAGAAATTAGGTAAACTATTTGTGAACATCTCTGAACATGAAAAATTAGTGCTTTAATGGTATTAAAAAGAACTTTGGAATCTATGTAGTCAGCATAATGCATTATGGTTGCTAGACCACTCAAGTCTGGCAATTTCATTTTAGTAGATCAATTCAACCCTGCTATTGCTTCTAGGCTATGACTTGGCCAAATTTCACTTTAAAGGGCATTTAATGGCAAAGATCCAAACCCTTCCACAGCAAAAGCTGAATGCTAATGGAATCGTTGTGATTTAAAACTGCGAAACACAATCTATTTTTCAATGAAGGAAACAAAAACTATAGCCACAAATATTTCCAGTTTTTTAACTCAACCTTGAGGGATATTTTTGCATTTTATTCATGATTTAATGATGAGAGATACTATAAAAGAGTGTCAGATAGTGTCAGAGCATCAGATTAGGAGACCTGAGTTTAGGGTTTCGCAATGCCTCCTACTAGCTGGGTGACTTAAAGCAATTTACTTAACATCTTATAGCACAAATATTAAAAGAGAAAATACTTGTAAAATGCTTTTCTCTGAGCCTGGCACATAGAAAATGTTCAAGAAATGTCTATTGTTGCTACTATAATTGGTAGCAATGTTAGGAAAAGTCATATTACTACTAGTAGAGCATTAACCTTTTACTTTGTTTTCAGTGGTAGGAATTTTTGCATGCATTATTTTTTTTTCTTATTTCCTTCCCTCTCTCCTTTTGTCCTTCCTCCCTTCCTTCCTTTTTTTTTTTTTTCAGTCCTGACATGCAAGATTGACATAGCATTTATTAATTCACCTTTCACTTAAATTTTTTTTTTTTTTTTCCTTCCCCCCCTCCCTTTTTCCTTCCTCCCTTCCTTCCTTTTTTTTTTTTTTTCCCCCTACTTCATTCCTTGTCAGTTCAAAATATCAAAAGAAACTGCTCTAGGAGAAACCTTAGGGTTGATAGAAAACAGCAGCCTGTATTTCACAAAGAACAAAGAACTTTTAAATGCCAAAGAACTTTTCAAAAATGTCATTATGTAAAATGACTCACATCTAAAAATCTAAAATATATCTTCCAACTCATTCATTGATTCATAGGCTGCAAATTTTAAGAAAATAAAAATATATTTTTAAAATACACTTTAAATTTTGAAAATAAAGAGAGAGAAGTTGCTTTCCAGTCCTTTCTAAAAAAAAGGACAATAATGTTTTCTGATTAGAAAACAAAGACTTTTTTTTGTTAGATAATAAAGAAACTCATTCTCTAAGATTATCTCTAACTTTCATTGCATACTTATTGTATATTACAACTTAAAAAAAAATAACACTAGAAAAACCTCAGGATACTCATTAAACCTATTAAATCAACATAAGTTTGTAACAGAGAAGAGATGAGAATTATGGTTGTATAAAGAGAAGTTTGTAAAGGGGCAAGGTTAGAGGAAGGGAAACAATTTAGGAATTTTCTGAGGTATCAATGCAAGACAAGATGATGGTTTATACCAGCATCACAGCAGTAAATATTATGAAGAGTAGCTGGATTTAGAATAGAGTGTGGAGGTGAGGTGGTAGAACTCACTGATGAATTAGTTATGGGATATGAGGTAGAAAGAGAAATAGAGAATAACTCCTAGGTTTAGAGGCTGAGTGATTTAGAAGGACTATGATGTCATCTATTGAAGTGGAGAAAGTATATGTTGTAAGTAAAGTAGATATTTGCCAAGGAAGTTAGAGAAAAACAGTATTTCAAACAAACGTATCAAGGCATAAAGGTTTTAAAGAGCCTGCCTGGCACATCCGTGGAAGGAGAACATGTTTGAAATGGAGGACATGGAGAATATGGAATGATGATGGAGCAGGTTGACAGACAGGGCTACAGACGTTGCCAAGAGCTAGATTACTGAGAGTGGACTTGGTCTTTTAGGTTGGAGAGGGATTATGAGCCATATAGAGGTTTAAAGCAATGAACCATCTATAAAATAAATTAAACCAGAGGAGAGAAGGAGCAATTGGGGGGATCGTTTTATAAACTATATAAATGTCTAACCAATGTACTGTACACTTGAAACTAATTAAAATAAATAAATAAATTTATTTAAAAAACTCAGAAATGAAGAAGCTGCTGCAAAAAAATGGTAATTTGATCAATTTACACATACATCTCCAAATTAAAAAAACTGTTATTATTAATGTTATTAAACAAAATACAAATACTCTACAGATATGATAAATGAAAAATAATATAACCATCAAGAATCAGACTAAAGTGTTTGAAGGACAAGAGTGCATAATAATATTTAACACTTGCAGAGGTCATTGGTTTTCTAAAGGTGTCTAAGAACTCAATTCTCACAAAGCACTTTTGAGGTACCTGCTATTATCCTTGCTATAATATAGTTGAGGAAACTGAGGCATGGAAAGCTTAAGAAATGTGCCCAAATTTATACAGCTATTGAATGATAGACATAAGATTTGAATGAAGCATTTTAACTTCAAAGTCCACAACTTTTAACCCTTATTCAAAGTGCTAGTCTATAAAGAGGATGAGAATCTTTTATAACAGCAAGTCAATTTATAGTGAGTGAAATTGAAGGATGAGTTTAAAAGAGCTCCATCTTAATGCTTTCTTTACATGATGAAGCCATGTTTATCTGAAGTTCAATAACTACTACAGTTTTAACCTGATCTTTTTTTTCTATTAAATTCCTTTCAAGTACAATTAAATCAAATATATTTTATTTAAATACTACATTGTTCTAAAATTATTTTGACAAATCTCCTTTCAACATATCTCCTTTCTCTATGTAAGTATGAGGGATATCTGGAATTAGGTTTATAAAATTATAAAAGTGATTACATTTGTCTTTCGGTGTTTTAAATGATTTGGTCTTTTGAATGATTTTCTGTGTTGATTTATTTTAAATTGTGGAATTTTTATCATTTCAATAAATTATAGTCATTATTACAATTAAAAATATGGTGGGATGTACATGGGATGAGAAGCTTATACCATTTCTGTGGATCATTTGTTCTGTTGCTACAATTGTTTAAAAAGAAAAAACACTTGTCATCTCCAGCCCAGAGCAAACGTCTTCTCTAGGTTACAAATGTTAATTGCATATGTAAGAATAATAACTGTCTACTTTTAGCTGCACTGTTTGTGAAATTTTAAATACTTCGTCATTACCTAGTAGGGAGTACATATATATTGGGACAACAGTGGAAAAACACTTTATACAAACAATGAGCCAGGGAATAAATTTTCTATAGTCCTGTGGCTATTGAATTATTTAAGGAAGTAGAAGTAAGTTTCTTGAAAAAATCTAATCATTTGTATAATTAAGAGAAAAGAATAATGATCTGTAATGAGAGCTAATGTTGTAGCAGAAATTATACTGGCAATCGGGGATCTGGAGTCTGCTTCTGGTTCTCTAACTGAACTCTCAGTGACTTGGCCAAACTATTTTTCTGAGATTTTGTGTTCCTACCAAATGAAGGGTGAAATTAAATGATCTCAGTTTTTAACCCAAAACTATAGAGATTGAATACATGGATTTATCATTGCTCTTTCCTGAAAAAGAAAAATATAAAACAAGCGTTAGCGCCTCCCTCCTCCTCCCCGCCCCCCGCCCCACACATACACACATAACAAAGACAGGTGGAGAAATAGAAAACAATGGAAGTCAAAATTTGGAAAGTGAATGGATGAATTATAACTGACTAATCAAAATACAAGGAGGGGGCAGGCAAGGTGAACCAAAACAAGCTAATACTTATTGCAGAATGTTGTAAAGGCTTAGGAACTGCCCATGCCAGGTAATTCTAAAACTCCAAGGCATAGTGGAAAATAGAATGAGTTGAGATTTTCAAAGAAATAGTTGTATACCTGGATCCTCTTTCTTGGTTGGTTTCTCAGCCCACTTACCCTTCTTTATTCCAGCAATAGACTGGAGATTTGCATTCTGGAGAAGTTGCATAAGATAGGCTCTGTACTTAAGGAATCAGGCATAATGGAGGGTGGAAGTAAGGTACCAAGAACATTAAATAAGAGTCTCCATACTAAATGATTAAATTCTCAGTACCTCCAACTCTGCAACCAGAGCTTCCGCTTTTTAAGCTGAACTTTTAAACCATAGGAAATTACCAATACTAAACAATTTTAACCTATAAAAATAGCAATTTCTTATTAATCAGCTGAACACAAACATCAAAGAAAGGATCATTAGATGTTAGAGAAAAATTTCAAACATGAAAAGCAGAAAAAAAATACAGATAAACTAGGATAAAACATACTAAAAATTATTAGCCATATTCACGACACAAGAACAAACTCCTATAAGTTTTAAAAGCAACAACCAGAGATCATGAAAGAAATATTAGAAGTGAAAAAATGTGATTGTAGAAATTAAAAGTTCATGAAAATAAAGTTGAGGGAAAGGATAAGAAAATTAGATGAAAAGTCTAAGAGATATAAATTTCAAAAATTGGCATTTTGATAAGAGAGAATAAATTAAAACTGTATAAAATTTCCAAGAACTGAATAATGTGAATTCTCAGATTGAAATTACTCTCAAGATCTCATACAATGATTTAAAAAAAGATCTATACTAAAAGAATCCCTGTGAAATGTCAGAACACCATGGATATTGAGAAAATCCTAAAAGCTTTTAGAGGCAGAAAGAAATAATCGGAACATGTGAACACCAACCTTCTAAATAACAGCAGTGGAAGCTAGAAGGTAATGACTCAATTCCTTCAAAGTTTTGAATAAAAAATTATTTCCAATGTATAAACATATGTTCGAATCGACTATTAATCTAAGGGTGAGAATGAAATAGAAACATTTTCAGACATGTACTTAAGACATTTATCTCTTATAAATATTTCTCAGAAATGTATTTGATCATATTTTCCACCAATATGATGAAGAAAACTAAGAAAATGTGAAGAAAAGTCTTAGAGTATTAATAAAAGGAGGCTCAGGATGATAGTGGCATTAAAGGCCTAGAGATGATGAGTCCAGATTGTAACTGGATAAAACAAGGCTTCAAAAGGCCTAACTCAAATAATAGAATGATACTTAATTTTAAAATAGATGGAGAAATTTAGATTTGTTAGACGTTAGGAGATTAATTAATGGTTGTTATATAGGAAACCAAACAAAATAAAGCCAAATGTAAACTTCAAGAAAAACAAAAAGCTGTATAAGAAGCAAAATGCAATTACCACTATATTGATCATCTCTAAAAAATACTTCCATAATAATAATAATAATAATAATAATATCAATAATGTAAACTCTGCATATTTATTTAACTACAAATGATAAAATATCTCTATTGGCAGAATAGGAATAACTGAAGATTCCGTGAGTATGTGTCGAAGGGAATGTGGCAGGTGTGACCAGGAAGGGATGTACAGAGCTAAATTCTCATCTTTAATAACAGAAAGTTCATAGATAATATCTAAAATTTAAAAAGAAACTAAGAAACAGTGATAAAGCATGTTACTTGGAGATATAGAATTAAATACTAGAATATATAGCTAAAAGTGTTACAGATGGATGTGTTAGAGTACAGGGAAGTGAAGTGGAATTGGATGTGTCAGGGTTCTGTTGTTTTCTATTATAAATTCAGTCATATTATTTGACTTTTCAAACATATACACATATATGAGACCTCTTCTAGAATGTATATTTTACCATTAACAAATTTCCATGTATTTGTGGAAAACTCGATCCTTGGATGCAGAAAAATCACAAACATTCTCATGATGTATCTTTAAGTCAGGAAGAGAAACATATTTTTGAAAATAAAATGATCTCATAGAAGTTACATCGGCAAACACCTAGCTTTTTAAAAATTAATTTAACATTCATCAGATAAAGTCTGAGTGGCTAGAAAATCTCGAAACTAGATTTTGAACAATACTAGCATCAATCTCAACTCATTCCTTCTCTATTTCCCCAATAATCCAGTTTGGTGAAATTTAACTGAAGTAAGAATCTGCCATTTGTTCTAGAGTGATGATTTAATTTATACTTAGTACAGGGCCATGGCCTTATTCACTGTACTGTTTATCCAAGTTGTAAGTGGTAGTTTAGGAACAGACAGGTTATTTGGATTTAATTTTTCTGTGCCCCTCCCCATGGCGTCACCTTGTGTGACCTCCTTACTGGTTAAGGTGGGCCTTTATTGAGCAGACCACAGGGAAGCTACTATTTAATGACACTTGTGTTCTCAAAAAATTTTCCTCTGTCAGAAGTACATCTCTCTCTGTCACACACACATACACCCCTTTGGAATAATAAATCAAAATAACAGCAACTCATAATGGAGCATATATGCCCCGTATCTTTTTGTTTTGCCTCCCATCAACAACAGGTTACTTAATACTTATACTGTCTAATCCTTTAAGCCAAGTTAAATTATTTATTACAATTATTTCCCACATGAGTGATTTTTGTACATTATTTAATACTGCCAGACACATTCACTTTTGTTACTTTTAAATTAATTCATAAACAGGCTCATCAAGCTTTATCTTGCCCATTTATTCAATTGAAAAAAAAACTAAAAATAATGTATCCTGAAAGGGTTTTTTAATTTGTTGTTCATTTTTACCGACCCCATATGAGACCTTAGTAACGTAATCATCATTTAGTACATAATTCAAGCACACTCAAGGTTTAATGATTCCTTCACTAAGATGCAGCTTAATCTATATTATGAAGGGGAAGTTCTTGTACTACAGAAACCATTGCTATGCAGGTCATCTTAGAATACTTTGTGACCTTAAAAGAAAAGGCTTGCTTACAGGAACACCCTCCTCCCGAAGAAGGAAAATTGAGAAGTACTGTTACTTTTTCTTGCCCTGTACCGATTTTATTTATATGAACCAAGTGTGGTAAAAGTTTTTACAAAAAGAGTTAGCCAAACAGATATTTTCAATCTTTTACAAATTCAGAATTAAATGAAATGATATCAAAATGTAGCTGCTAGAACATGGTGTTATAGGGGGATTAGACAGACGATTGAGAGTCTGGCTGTTGGAGTGTTAGGAAGAAAGTCAAGCCATGACTGTGGATCATCAAATACTCTGAATGTTTGATGATTCCTCTACTTGCCCTTGATGTATATCAATCTATATTAAGAAAGAGAAGTTCTAACACAGCCTACGCTATCACTATAAACTTTTTCCTTAGTATTCTTTATGACCATGAAAGGCAAAGGGAAAAGAAAACTGTATAGTCAGAACAATCAGTTATGGTAAGTTGAAATGCAAGAGCTGTGCTCCAGCAGGTCTACAGGGTCCTTGCTGAGGAAAGAAAGAGAACAAGATGTAGAGTAACAAAGAAAAAGGCCTTGTCAAAAGGCCTTTGGATGAAAAATAAAGTGGAGACAGATGGCTTAAAGATTACACGTGTATATGCTTAAGAGACTATGGGGCATCGTATCTGAAATAAGAATTGACCTCAAACTTTTGGGACCTGTGGTTACCACTTATGATTTAAAGCTTTGACAAAGGAATTCGAATATTAGACTACAATAATTCAGTGGCCCAAGTGTTCCTTGATGTAGTGCTTTTTTTCCCTTTATGTGCATTGAGAGAGGCCTTACATCAAAATACCACAGTTTATTTTGTATGGACTACTCTCTTTGCAATTTATTTTATAAAATAAAATAAACTTTGGTTTGTTTAATTTTGTTTAATTTATTTTATAGTTACATTTTGAGTGTACCCTATATTCTATGATGTCAACAAAAATTACTGGTATAATGACTGCTTAAAAAAGTTTTGATAGTCCTAACAAACTCCGATATGTCATTATCTTATGCAAGTTTTATTTTCCCATATTGGTCCTTAATAACTATGGAGGGAGAGATTATCAAAATTCCCATGATGCATCCAATATGGCATAAATTTTAGTTTGGCATTGACTATTCAACCACATCTTAGCAGGGTGCAAAAATTAGAAAAGATATTACAGTTTGGGAAAAAAAGTTAAACTATTTTTTGTCACAAAGTAATAATAATGCATTAGAACAAAATAAAAGGAAACTACCTTAGAAGATTGAGAGGGTGAAAAAAAAAAACACTACACTGTAGAGGGAGGCATAAATACAGATGGGCTGATGGGAACTAAAAACCCAGCTTCTACTTATTAGCTCTGTTATGCTCCTAACTATGAGTTCTAGTAAGACCACCGCTCTTTGAATGCTAAGAGAAGAGGGCTACACACAGAACCATCATACGGTGTGGCACCCTCTGGTGACAGAATGAATAAAATCCATAAATAGGACTGATTAAACCTGTGTGAATTCCATTCAGTCAAAGGTGGAGGAGGAGGAAGCAGAGAATTAAGGTGAAGGGGGTTACATTATTTCATGTTTTTTTTTCCTTCTGGCATTATCTCACATTTAATCTTAACAAATCTCTTCCAAATTAACTTTCTTCCTACTACCAGACTTATGAAATATGCAAGTGAGGAGAAATCAGGTGTGTTTGCCTTTTTGCGAGAGAAATAAATGCATTTTGAGTGAGTCTTTAAGCTTGGAACATTTCTCAAAATGTCATTATCTCTTAAGACTCAAAAAGCCATTATTTCCTATTCATTAAAAAGGAAGGAAGGAAGGAAGGGAGGAAGAAAGGAAGGAAGGAAGGAAGGAAGGAAGGAAGGAAGGAAGGAAAGAAAAAAGAAAGAAAGGCATGATTTCTGCTATCACAGAGTCTGTAACACAGCGATTGAGGCAGACATTAAACACTGCAAAAATACTGCAGAGTTTATTATTTCTGCATTGGTTTAAGTTCTAAGAAATAAAAATACTGGGTGAGCAAAGGTATATAAAGCAGACTCTGATGTAGTAACATCTTTCATTTTTATACAATTTGTAAAATGCTTTCACATGTGAAATCTCATTAAGCTCAAAGGACAACCCTACAAGGAAGGGAGAGCAGTTATTAATATCATAGTACAGATGAAGGACTGAAGACTCTGAGGTTAAGTGTATTTCACAAGGTCAAGTAGCTAGTGGAACACAGGGCCAGCAGTAGGGTTCAGGTCTTCCTTTCAACATTCTCTTCTTCATATCACATTGCCTGTTATTTTAATGGAGCCATTTTGGAAAGTGAAACATTTGAGGAAGCTGTCAATTTTGTTTGTTGTCCCACATAACAACAGTCTTCAGCAGAAAAAGCACTTATAGCATAGGTTTTTATATTTGAGCCACGTGCCCCAAATTACTTAATTCTTTTCAATCTAAAAATAATGTCAATTTAGGTATAAGTCTCCCTACTTCAGAATTTTTTAAGGTCCCCATAACTAACACTTTAGTAAGAAATAACTCCTGGGTTTTTCTGTTCTTTTTGTTCTCAAAAATGGGAAAACATGGAAATCATCATATTGGTTAAGTATTATGAGTAGAACTGAAAAATTATGAGTAGAACTGAAAAATTCCATTGTGTCAGATTTGGGCTAGGAACAGGCAGTTTTATGTTCTCCTTTTTAAATTCTTATATTATAAAAGTAATAAATATATACCTGACTTTTTTTTTTTGTAACAAATTCAAACGAAGGAAAACGTTTAAAAAGAAAAGCGTGATTGTTTCGCCTGGCCCACTTCCTTCACCAGAGGTAAAACACTGTTAAAACTGTTGAATAGAAAAATGTTGTTTGGTGCAGATTATTTCAGAAGTATATTTTATGTGGTAATTTTACTTTACAATTTCTTGATATTATAAACAATGTAACAGATATATTTTCATATTTTTTGTACACTAACAATTATTTCACAATAGATGTCTAGGAGTAAAACTGTGGGTCAATACTTCTGTACATAGCTTTTCGTTTACTGAAATTGCCCTCCCAAAATTAAGTACCATCTTACACTGCCAAAGCTTTGCATGTGACTGTCATCCTATTTCAGCTTTATTGGGGTATAACTGACAAATATAATTATAAGATATTTGAAGTGTATGTGTATATTGTGAAAAGATTCCTCCCATCATGTTAATTATGGTTAATTAACCATTTATCACATCACATAATTATCTTTTTTGGTGAGAAAGTTCTGCTCTCTCAGCAAACTTGAATTATACAATAGTGTTATCAAAGTATAGTTACCACGTTATAACTAGATCCTCAGATGTTATTCATTCTATAAATGGAAGTTTGTATTCTTTTATCAACCTCTCCCTATTTCCCCTCTCAATTCCAGTCCCTGGGAACCACTTTTTAACTCTTTTTAAATGAGTTCAACTTTGGTTGGGAGTGTTGTTGTTTTTTTTGTTTTTGTTTTTGTTTTAGATTGTGCATGTGATACCATGCAGTAGTTGTGTTTGTCTGGCTTATTTCACTTAGCATGATCCCCTCCAGGGTTGTCCATATTGTTGCGAATGATAGAATTTCATTGTTTTTCAAAGCAGAATAATATTCTAGTGTGTGTGTGTGTGTGTGTGTGTGTGTGTGTGTGTGTGTGTGTGTGTACTGCATTTTCTTTATCCATTTATCCATTGATGGTTGTTTCCATACCTTGGCTATTGTGAATAATACTGCAATGAACATGGGAATGCCATCCTTTTTAATATTTGTAAACTAATGGCAAAAAAATTGTTATTTAATTTGAATCCATCTGATTTGTTGTAACGTTAAGTGTCCCATCATGAGATTTTTTTTTTATCTCTGTACTTTTTCCTCTTCATAGCCTTTGAAACCTTTTCTACTTTTTGGTTGTTTTCAGATCATTTTTTTTTTCTTATTTGAAGGATCCTTTTATAATTATAGGTATGTTTATATTTGTGTGTGTATGTGTATGTTAAAAATAATTTATTCCAAACTGTCAATTGTGATCTAATTTCATTTAGTTGTTTTCATACTACAGTTATGTTGTACATTTTTAGGCAGCTGTGCTGGATATTTCCTGTTTTTGCTTGGTTGCTTTTGTCTAACATTTATTCCACGTACTTTAGGAAAACGGCCTGATTTTCTTTTCCCCAAATGATAATTTTATGGCACCATTGATCAAGGTGCCTTGTCCTCTTATAACTTGTGTGCTAAAATGGGATTTATATTCTCTATTGGACGAAATCCATTTGCTTGTTAATGAACAGGGCTCACTTGCTTCACCATGCACGTGAAACATTTACTTCATCATCAAACTTCCACAAGCTAACTTTCATCTCTATGGAATTGCTAAATGGACCTACCAAGGACAATCAAATGCTCATACACCCATAGAATTAGACAAGCCCTAGAGATTGTCTGGTATCTAGACAATACTCAATATTCTAATAAGAGGACAGTCAGTAATCTTTTTCTTGCTCATTTCAAAAGTCTTTCATGATAATGACCCTTGAGTCTCTGTCCTCACCATCCATACCAGCCACCAGAGTTGGGTGGATCATTTGATGATACATATTCATCATGAATATGGTGAAGTAAGTGATCCTTAGTATATTCTTATCAAATGCACTAATTCACACATTCTACAAATTCAGCCATGTGTAAGACAAAAAGAATACAAATCAATCAGTGTTTATAATATCCTTTTAAAAATATAAAAGGGAAAAATTGTTTTACTTTCATATAAAAATATATACCTTGGATAAGTAGTTTGTTTTCTTTTTTCTTTACTACTGTATTTAAAAAATAAAATAATTTCCTTGCTTACTTCAGAAAGTTATTGAAAGGATTATCGGAGATAACATATGACATATTACAATATATATATTTTTTACAAAGGCAAGTTATTTTCATTGCATTTAAGCCATATACTGGAAAAGAAAAAAGCAAGGAGCTAGGAGCCAAGAAACCTAAATTCTAATACTTGTTCTTCCTTAAACTAGCTGTTTAAATCCGATTGATTTATCTGTAAAATGTGAGAATTAAAATCTCTGAATTCTTCCCAGTCTAAAATTAATTTAATTCTTACCACATTAATGGAAGACAATAGAAAGGAAAAACATGAAGGTAAGTTTTTAAAAAGAAAGTCAACAAGTTTATTGAATGTCTGGCCCTGTGATGTAACAATGAATAAATTCATTGACTTTAGGGAGCTTACTCTATTATATGTAAATGTGTGCCTAGGTATAGAATAGGCATTGGGGAAGAAGAAAGAGACTCAGTGTGAATCAAGACAAAGGACAAACTTGAATCTCTTGGCACCTCTGTATCTTTTATGATCTTTAAACAACAACCTGCAGAATATAGTGGCTGCTTCACTTCTGCCTCCCAGATTTCATATAAAATGTCTCTAGTAGCCAGTGTCAAAGTACTATGATCTACTCTTTGTCAGTTTAGCAGGTATATACTCCTCTTTTATCCACATTTAATTTCTAAGTAAAGATAATAGCAAAATCATCCTTCCATCTAACATCATGCAATCATTCATTATAAAACCAAAAGCATGCTAAATTTCCCTCCAAAAGTAAAAACAAAATCACTTTGTCCTTATTTAGGTGATGCCCATTCCTCTTCTGATTCACCTACTGATATCTTGCAATTTAAATTGTAAACTGATATTTAAGGTGGTAGAGAAATGGGGGTGTGTGGCCCATAAGCAGTCTTGGCTTAATTTTTAACATAGAATGGAGGTACTAAGGGGCTCCACAAGGGACCTCTTGAATTCTAGACATACTCCTTATGCATCTTGTGTAACAGCAGCCCAGTTACCCCTGATACTCATAATCACTCCAGCCACTATAGCATTAACTTATATTTTGCTTTTTTGTTCACTGGTATGAGGAGCCCAAGGTAGAAAAAGTGGCATTTTCAACTTGTCGTTTAATGAAACCATTGTCCTGCTCCCTGGTGGAAGCAATTCTCCCTTGGAAACAAAGATCTCTAGACCGACAAAGCCAAAACTTGCTGGTGGATCATTAGAGGTAGAATGAGAGGAACTATTCCCGTTTTCATGCTTTAGCTCCCAGAGCCAAGATTCTTGGCTATGTGAGAAAGAGCAACATTTGTCAGATATTTGAAGCATATACTACTACATCCTCAAAGACATTTCTGTAGCCTCACAGGGTACCACCCAGCTGGTGCTGTAACTGAATCATCCAAAGGCCACTCCACCATTCTACCAACTCAGCTGCTCCAAAGCGATAGGGAACTCAATAGGGAATACGCCCATTGCTGCACTTGATTTACTATAAAATGAGGTGTTTTTTAGTTTTGTTTTGTTTTGTTTCGTTTTGTTTCTTTTTGTTTTTTTGGTAAGAAGCAATACTGTGTGAAATGCCATGGTTGTGAATAATGCATTCTGTAAGTATATGGATGGTGGTTTTTGCTGAAGCACTGTAGGCAGGGAAGGTAAATCTATACCCAGAGTAAGTGTGTATTTCATTGAAAAAAAAGCACTACCCCTTCCATGATAGAAATAATCCCATATAATCTACCTGCCACCATGTGGCTAGATGATTCCTCTAGTGAATGATGCTGCATCAAGCCTCACTGTTGGTTTCCGACCTTGGCTAGTTCGACATTTAGCAGTGGCCATATCTAAATTAGCTTCGGCGAGCGGAAGTTCACGTTGCTGAGTCCATGCGTAGCATTCATCCTACTGCTGTCCTCACTTTGTTCATGGTGCCCACTGGACAAGGATAGGGATGGCTGGAGAAAGGGCCTGGCTGACATCTATGTTGTCCATCCTCCTCTGCCGAGGCCGCTCCTTTGTGATCATTCACATCTGACACAAGTATCTTCCACTGTGTGCCCATTAACAGTGGTCTATTTACATACATCTTCCCCAGTGCTCCTGATCTCCAGTTTTCGAAGGCCTCATATTTATTCCTTCTAAATCCGTGACCATTCAGCTAAACTGTTAGCCACTACCCACAAAGCAACACAAATCCACATCTCTGGCCATCTCTCCTTCAAGGAAAAATGAACAACCACGTGCAGTATTCAGTGTTTAACTCACTGGAAAGATTTCTCATCTCCACTGTCTTTTCGGTTCGCCCCAGGATGAGGCAGTAGTACTCTAGCTAGCCATGTGCAGGAATTGCCAATATATTGTGCAGAACCATCTGTAAAATGAGCCTCACTTTTCTTTCTTTGTGAGCTGCTTATAGGAAACTCCCTTTGAGGTCATAGGTGTAAAATGAGAAGAGCTGCAATGTAGCCAGTGTATGGGACCATGGCATCTGCACCACTTATTTATTCATTCAGGACCTGTTTGAGTCTGATTCTGTATATACCACTTCTATATGGTGATGTGTCTACACTCAACTTAGGGCTTGCTGGGCCACAAACACACAGTTCACTTAGTGGCTCTTGGTCCACTAAGAGGTTCAAAATTCCAATCTCTACTGAGGCTCAAACCAAGATAGTTGATTCTCAAAACAAACAAACAAACAAACAAACAAACAAAATAGCTGTCTAAAAGTCTGTACTCTGATACAGTTATACAGGTTTACCAAAAACGATATCTGCCAAGACACTATAAACACCATTGGATCTGCTGCTCAGATGGTCAAGCTCACACAGTATTCTGGACCTGTGGCTCAGGCGTCTCTTGTTCTGCACTCCATTCAAAACAGGCAACCTTTCAGATTTCTTGGTGAATAGGTTGGAGTAGTATACCCAAACAGACCCACTAAGTATTGTACCTCTTTCTTATTGGTAGGGGGTGCTAGATGCATCAACTTATCCTCATCTTGGGAAAGATATGTGGATGTGCCCCAGACCAATCTCCAACATGGCAAGGATCTGGACTTGTGTGGGATTTGCCATGTTTTAGTATTCATGTGTCTTACCAAAGTGTCTTAAGTAGCACATAGGGTCTTAAGTACTTCAGACATTTCCAGGTCCAAACATGTGATATCATCAATGTAATGAACTAGTATGATATCCTCTAGAATGAAAAGATATCTGAAGATGAAATTATAAACAAGAATTGTAGAATTGATACAGCCCTGAGATAGGGCAGTGGCAGTGTATTGTTGATCCTGCCCATTAAATGCAAACTGCTGATGATAGCAGGATGTATCTTCAGGGAATATAGCAGTTGTCAGGTTGATATCTATATCTATCTATATCTATATCATCTATATCTATATGTAAGTACCAGGGGAGGTGTACATTTACTCCAGCAACAAAAATCATATCTGGATTAGCAATTACACTTGGAGTCACCAGCTAATTAAATTTATTATAGTCCACTGCCATTCTTCAAGATTCATCTGTCTTCAGCACAGGACAAATAGACAAGTTGAATGGGAATATGGTAGGAATAGGAATCACCACCTCTGCATCTTTCAAGTACTTGGTGATGTTACTAATCACTGCAATCCCTCTAAGAATGTGGTATTGCCCTTGGTTTACTATCTCTGCATGCAGAACCATTTGTAGTAGCTTCCACATGTCCTTGCCTGCCTTAATAACCAATATGAGAATTCTAAAAGTTACTGAGTACTTCTGTTCCAACTATATTTCCTGAAACTGGGAGAAAACTTCACAGGGAACACTTGAAGACATGCTGAACTCATTGCATATTGGAACTGATCTGGGCCCAAGCTAATACTCTATCAATTATCTGACCTGCCTAAGCCTTATTCTGATTGGAGAACCATATTAAATTTGGGTTTCCAGGAATTAATGTCATTTCAGAGCCAGTGTCTCATAATCCCTAAACAATCTGTTTATTTACCCTTTCACAATGAATGTTCATCCTGTTAAGTATCCTTAGTTCCCTTTGAAGAATGCTAGGAGAGAGAATATCCTATAAATGTGAAGTTATATAGCAGGGTTCCTCCTCAAAGGAGTCTGGTCTTCCCTTTGTTCAAGGAACTCTGAGACTATTAACGAGCTCAGGTCAGAACTGATCATAGTTATCTGTTGTAGTGACCCAAGTCAAGTTTTTGTTCACACGATCTAGAGCTTTTCTACTTCATTAAGTAAGACTTTGGTAGCTGCCAACTGATTTCAGTTTTAAGATCATCATTATCACCCAGCCAATGTCAACAATCTACATTGGTAAAGTCATCCTAATGACTCCCTCAGCTCTGCTGCCCATTGTGATCATCATATGCATATTGTCTTTGGTAATTATGTACAGCCACTTATCATTCACTTTCAAGCAATTCCCATTATCTCCACTGGATTCCAGATCAGTTTTATGGCAAGAACCCCTACCATTCCTAGCCTGTAGAGGGTATGTACCAAAGAGCTCTTCAAGGATTCCAGAGTTCTCCTCATAAATATATTTCTTGTAGCTTTGGACAGCTTTGGTAGAGGAGGTATCCTCTGGACCTTCCCAAAGTTAAGGGGTGTTTATACTAGTCTTATATAATAAATCCTCTCTAGCATTTCAATCTCCCTAAGCCTTTGGATACCTTTCCCTATGGTACACCAAGAAAGCTCTAACATTACAATTTTATTTAGTATAAGTTGACTTTGGGTTTAGGTTTCAGTCAACCAATAAATCAAATTGTTAGACTCCTTCTTCATTGCTCAAGATGTCACCATAAACCCAGAATCTGTATATAGCATCCTTATCAACAAATTCAGCTTATTCAACATTATTTCTTTTCACTCTAATCCAGTTTGCTTACCTGGGAATTTAAATGCCAACCACATTACTTTCTTCTTCTAAGTTTTCCAGTACATTTAAAAGCAAGCAATCTACCCCGTTATATACCTTATTTTCAGTAGACTGTTCCATTGCAGAAACTTTATCACCCCAAAAGCTTGCCTCCTATAGGTACTTGATACAGGTGTCAAACTGAACACTTAGATAATTTTTTGTCATTAGATTACTGGTGTCCCTGCCCACAGTAACACTGATGGATTTAAATCCAATAAGATCATAGAACCAGTTTCAGGTCCTCACCTCTAATATTCTGCTGCCTTGGAATCTTAAAGCTTCTATTACCAATGACTTCAGCACTTAGTTTTTAATTTCAAGGATGCAGAACAACTATGATATTATAGAATAAAGAATTTAGTATGTAGTAATTACAACATAAAATTGTAAAGGAACCTGAGGTATTAAAGGTCTTGAAAATGATCAGAAAAAAGTCACTACCAGCCCTGGTGTGAGTGAACCAGCTGAGTTTTCAGAAAGCTAAGAATGACCACTTTCTGGTGTTGACCATGAAGTAGGCTGATGTAGAATACTATGGGAAGGTTGTGGTCTTTCTTGGATATTGCTTCTGTGCTTTCACAGCAAAACATATGATGGTGGGCCCTGCATAGCTCTTGATCAGAAATGCCAAGAGTTAGAAAGAGCAACTGGTTGCAGAGTGGGAAAAGGCAAGAACACAGTGAAAGAAGTATGTCGGAAGGTCCCGATGTAGGAAACAGCTTGGTTTATTTAAACCAGTGAAGATGAGAAGAGTGCCTGGAGGTAGAAGAAAAGAGTAGAAGGTTAATTCAAGATGAAGTTGCAAAGATAGAAATAATCAAATCATGTAGGACCTTATAGGAATTTGCAAGTTATTCTAAATGCCTTGGGAAACCATTAAAGGGATTTGTAATAACTATGATCATTATAACTATCATCATATTTACTTACTTTGTGCCAGAAACTATGGTAATCATTTTACATATCACCTAACATTTACTGAGCAGATGCTATACACTAGACACTATGCTGGGTACCAGAGATTTAAATAGTGAACATGAACACCAGTTTCAAGAAGTTTACAATCTAGTAATCATTGTTGCATTTAATCCTCACAATATCCCTGTGAGGTAAGAAACTGAGGCATAGGAGGGAAATATTAAGTTAAATTGCCTGAGATTATCCAATTAGAAATTTATAGAGCTGGTATTTGGATCCTGCTCAGTAATATTCTCAATAACTTTTTTTTAAGCAGTAGTCTATCTGCCTCCCATACTGTTATGTAAACACTCAGATAAACCCAAGGAATAAATCACTGGGATACGATTAATCTCTTTTCTCATGGTCTTTGGTTCCCTAGCTTGGGTCAATATGTACGTCTTAGGTTATAAATTTCACTTGAGCAAGGAACTAAGACAGCCTTGAGTATGTGGTGTCCTTTGCAGAATTCAGAGCAATTAAATTTACCAGCTCTCTCAGTTTATCATGTGTGTGGTGTGTGCTGAGCAGATGCTTGGCTGTCCATCATGAGACTTAAAGTTCCGTGCTATATCGGACATGCTAACTGGATGACACATCCAATTTGGTGACTTCTTATTGGAATCACATTGCTTTGTCATGTTCTCTTTCTTTAAACAGAAAGTATAATCAGAAATACTTTTTTAAAAGTTTTTTTTTTTAAGTTTCTGATTGACTCTAAGAAAAAAAGAGTTAATTTAATGCTGAACACATTAAACCAGCATTGGACAGATAAAAATCTAAATTTGGTTGTCATAACTGTCAGGACATTTAGAAACCAAATAACTCACACCCTGCTAATTGCTTTTATGTTCATTTATCCAAGAGACATGAGTCATCTCTCACAGAATCCTAATTATGAATGACTTACACCTTGTTGATGACAGAGCTCTGTGTTATTCTTATAAAAACTATTCAAGAAGTATTTTGTTTGAAATAATTTTAACTTTCTCTGATTTTAGTTTATCTGATAAACTTATATTTATTCTCAAAAATTTGCGACCTAGGGGTCGAACCTTGGCTGCCTGTCTTTTTTGTATCCAGAGGTTGTTCAGAAGCCAGGAAAACGGAATTTGTGAACATTTTGCTGCAAAGAGTGTTGATGCTGTGATGACAGATTAATCTAGGCACGTGATTGCCAAAGCTGTTTTGGAAGCACTGACTCTTTTCAGTAGGGAACCCAAAAACACCATGAAAGACAGTTGAGACATAGAAATCCATGTAGTGCATATTTGAGTCAATGAAAACAAGGGCCACCACATTCCAGAGCAATCAAGAAGTTATTACATCACTATTAGGGTCTAGGTATACATTTTCTAATTGGGTATTAAATATGAAGAATTATTCCAAGATTGAAAGGGGAAAATTAATATAAATATAACTCATAGACTATAATGTTTTAAATATTTATTGACACGAAAAGTCTGCTGATTCAGATTTAAATGTTATGAAATGTTGCGCACATGCACACACACACACGCACACACACACAAGCACTTGATAACAAAACATTTTGCTTGATCCTTGATTTTTCCACGTTTTACAGAAATGGAAATGGCAGCTTGCCTTAACTACTACCATGCCAGCATTTCTTCTCAAGCCCCAGGTGTAATCAGTCCTGGCAAACAGATATTTGAAGGCTGAAGCACATATAGTTTAGGTCTATTTTTGGCAAGTGTTTCTTTGGTCTAACTTTCTTTTAAACCATCAGCTGTCCATTATAGGGACCATGTTGGGTTGACCATGTGAAAAATTAGGCACAAGGGTGGTTTTCCAAGAATTAAACTGTGAAGACTAATGCTTGACTCCCCTAAAATATCCGGGAATTTCACATTAAGGAAAGATTGACACATAATTAAAATAGAATTCATGTATTTATTCAGCATAGGGAGTGGTAGTACAAACTATCTGGAACATTATTCCAAATGGGAGGATCCAGTAATGGGGATCAATCTTTCTGCTGAGTCAAATGTTGGTTTCTCTTCTGAGAATTCTGATGTATGCATATCAGCTTTTGTTATGTGTATATCTTGCTAGTAGATGCAAGAAATATTTTTCTTTAAATGAGCAACTTTCCTGGTATCACTGCCATTAATATTCATAAATTATCATAACTGTGGTGCTTCAAAAGCACCTCAAGATTATATAAAATAAATTACAGGATTTCTGTTTTTCATAACTGGAAAGAAGAGCACAGATAGAGAGCTTCAGGTCATGTGGTTTACCAGCAGGCAGAACCAGTAAGAAAACAAAGCCTACCCTATTATTTTAATCTGACAACAATAAACCACCTGCATTTGGAAACAGTCATAAAATAGGACTTGAACTCAAGGCCTGATGTGATTTTAAAATCATATTAAGGGTTCTTAGAAGCTTAATCAACTTCTCTCAGTTTAAGCCTTTCTATGTCCTATGCAACAAATTCAATTTAATTTTTAGTTGAGTTAAATTCCACTAGAGGTAAACAATCTTTAAAGGGAGAATACTAAATTCTTTAAATAAATTTCCAAATTATCTGAAATCTTTGATTAATGGGTCTTATGAGAAGAAAATAAATTCTACCTTTCTTCCCCCATCTACCCCTTCTAGCTTCCCTCCTTCCCTCCATCCTTTCCTCCTTTTTCCCTTCCTACCTTCCTTTCTTTCTTCTTTCTATCCTTTTCTTCTTCTCCTCCTCTTCCTCCTTCTTCTATTTGGTCTTACTATCGAGACAAGAAATTTCATTACATTTATAATACTTATTGTCATATCCAAATACCACATTATTATAAATTACTCCATTCACAGTAATATAAACTCCTTCCCCCATATTCCTACTCATACTCTTCCTGCTTTCTCATTCTTAACCAAGAATCTAGCGCATTACATAGCAAATAATAATTCTCCTATAAGGCAGGAATTACCAATGCAAATATAAGTTACTCTAGGCCAGTGTAAATTCCACATGGTAAAGGGAGTAGAGGGTGGTGGTTATAGGATACTGTCTGTTTCACTGCTATATATGTTCATAGTCATAGGAAGAATCCACATCACAACTCTGGTCGATAGTGTCATGTCTGCATTAATAAGGAAATTAAAATCTTACTGTCAGAGTCAACTCATTACAGTTTACTTCCTAGAGCAAAAGTTTATTAGGAATATTTAAAAAACCAGTTTGTAGCCAGGATCAGGAACCAGGAAGCATGGAGTAAAGTAGACCGCAATCAGTAAAACAGTACTTGGTTACCAAGCATTTGGGGCAGGATCAGACAGGCTGGGAACCTGCTGGGCATCATGCTTCCTGGTTATAAGAATACAGGTCAATCATATGAGCTCAGTGCCAGGCTGAGAGCAGGATGTTGGGTGGGAGAGGTAGGGGCCAAGCTTGAAAACAAATGCATGAGAAAAATATTTTGTTCTTGATTCTCTCATGAGGCCACAGATACAAAGTGGTCATAAATCTGATTAATTTTGACCATTGTGTATTAAATAGCCTAGAAATTAATTAAACATCTTTAGGCATGGGCTGGAAATGCATTGCAGATGATTAGCATCAAAGTTTATTCTTCTCATAGGTTAAAAAATTACAAAATTGATGTGGTGGACTATCTATACATTACAACTTTCACTGTTTCTGAAGCATAAGGATAAAATTGTACTATTTTATTGTTATGAATAAGGTAACTTCACTTGGAAAAAGACGACTTTTCAAAATCTTATCAATAAAGTGTAACAAGGAAATACTTCTGAAGGTAGTTAAATGAGCAAAGACAAACATATGCTCTACCTTTTCCTCACATTTAATAATACAATTGGTAGAACCTCTAAGATGAAGTTTAGATAAAGAAATTCATTCATCTATACCTCCAACAAATATCAGGTCTGGACTGTGAAAGTAGATTTGGAGAGCCATCAGCCAATAAGAGGTCACTGAAGCTGTGTATCCTAGAAATAGTAGACAAATTCCAGGTCCAATAGTGTTAAATGCTACTAATAGGTTAAGTGAAATGAGGACTGAGAATTGACTTTTGGATTTAGTGACATGAGGATCGTTAGTGACTTCGATATGAGTAGTCATTTTATTAGAGTGGGGGTGGCAAAAGACTGGTTGGAGTAAGTTCAGTAGAGAGTGGGATGTACTCAACATTTCCAAGGCCTTTGTCTGAAAAGGGAAGGAGAGGAATGCAGTGTTAGCTGGGGTACCTCAGATCCAAAGAGGGCTTTTCAAAATGGGAGAATAATAGAATGTTTGTATGTAGATAAGATCCAGAAGAGGGGGAATATTGATGATGCAAGTAAGAGAGAGAAAAACTGCTGGGATGATATCCTCAGTAGGCAAAAGAGGATAGGACCTAGGTCTTAACTGGGGGAGTTGGCCCCTGCTAGGACCCTGGCTAATGTTAACAGAGAAGATAGTTGTGAATGGATTTTAAAATGCTTAGTATGTTCCTTCTCGAGATGTTAATGTCTCACTATTCTTTTTCATATGTGTATATGTATTCTGCTTTGTTCTTTTATAATTTAGAATGTAGCTCAGAATTCAGGTGGGGTAAATGAGTATCTCAAAGTAATGAACTTTCACACAATGTTTGGGGGAAATATAGTCAAATTAGGTGAAAGGCAAATTGATTGTGGTCTGAGACTGCTGCAAATTATCCTCAAATTAAGACACGGTTAATGAAATATCTAACAGAATAAGGATATGGAGAATTATCTTTCTTGGGATATTCTTCACAATAATGAAGGAGATCCGAAGCAGGTAAGAAAAGTGACAGCTATAGAAAATAATTTCTCCAAATATTATACATTCCTTATGCCTTTTTATCCAACAGACTGCATGGCTACATGCAGATGGATAATGTGATGATGATAAGCATGCAGTGCATTATTACCAAAAAAGATAAGCATCGCACCAGTTCACGAGAGAAAAGATCTTATAGCAGCTTTGAGCTTTTCAATGAGTGTAGGATCAGTTCCTCCCGTGTGAATCACTTTGACATTTAAAGGGTTCATGGAACCAAGCAAAAGGTAAAGCCCATTATTGTAAAAGGAAAATGTCGTAACCCTCATGGAATGTTCCTGGATTTCTGCCATACAGAGGAAGGGACTTGCAGTGGATAGCACTAAGGAATAATAGTCACCCATGTGATGTGCAGCAAATCAAGCCGCTTAAGGTTTGAGATCATCAAGGCAATAAAGTGTCAGTCTCGGCACAGGTTGGGCCCCTTGACTACATTCTATCATCATCTTCACAATGTGTGATCCAAAGGGATTAAGAGACTCAAGCCCTTCCTTTGCTCACTCCCCTAAAGAGTAAAATAGACAGTGGTAAATATTTGTTTAAGAAAGATTCTTTCTGATAACTGAACTGGGTGCCTTTTCAGAGTAACCACAGAGGTAGGATTAAGGTTGTCTGGGTGGACTGGAAGGAGGTGGTAGAGAAGGGAAGTTGGGTGTTACCATGGAAAGCTGGAATCCTGCTCTACTGGTGCATTAGCCTCTGCCACTTTGGAATCTTTTAATTGCCACAAAGCCCCATTTCTGGGTAAACACAATGGAACTCATTTTGAAAGGAGGTGGGGAAAAGAGTCAAAGAAAAGAGAAGTGGCCTTCCTATTCAGGGAAAATGGTAGGTAACTAGCACTTCATCAGCTGGGAAAAGGTTTTAAATTCCCCAGGACTTAAAGTTTAGCAGGATCCTGTACAATGTCATATGTTCTTTCATCGAATGAAAATATTGTATCTGAAACCTCCATAGGGCATGTAAAAAGGCTCGATATATTTGGAATTACAAATTCTAAAGCTTTTTAGAATTTTTACATATATAGTAATTTAAATTAAAAGCCATCACATTAAGAGAAAGAGGGAGGGGGGGATATCTCAAGCTCCTTGGTTACACATAGCATTGCTGGCTTAAAAAAAAATCAACTTTCCCCTCTCTGTTTTACTGGAACCATCTCTGTGGAGGAAACTAACTGTCTACCCTTTGTCAAAGCACTCTTAGCCCACAGGCCAGGCTAGACAGCTGGGCTTAGTTGAGTGCCACTGGCTAAATTTAACATGATGGCTTTCTTGTTCTTGAGTGTGAAGGCAAACGGCAATCAGAGGTGCTCTAGTTCTTTTTAATCCGTTTTTAATTATAGCATAAAACACAATGCACACAGCAATGGGTGATTTCCATAGGTTGTTCAGGCAGGTATCAGCTTGTTTCAAACTGAGGGATGTGTTTTCTTCCTTTCTTCCTCCCACTCCTTTTTTTTTTTTCCTGAAGGAATATCTTATTTGAAAGGCCATCGTTTATCTTATTAAATTAATTACTTATTTTTTTAAGGTAGTAAAGATGTTTTAAATGTAGAGCAAATGAGGTAAAGCAAGAGCTATCCTTTTTGTAAAGTTACGTGAAAGATGGAGAAATAAGTAAAGATTTTTATACTTTTTCAAAAATAATTTATTGAAATAATTCACATCTTATATTTTGGTAAATTTATATTTCACAGTAAGGATGATGAAAAATTAAACTATAATATTGAACTAGTTCAATAACAAATAACAGCTTCAAGTTCAATGATTTTCAGTTTTGTTATAGGTAAGGACTACTCTATTGTTATTATTGTAATTATTATTATTATTTTACATATATAGTAATTTAAATTTAAAAAGTAGTCTTATATTAATATATTATTTTATCTTCATAAACCTAGAAGGTCTCATTATTCCCACTTAAGAAGGGAACAGAAGAGAAACTCAGAGATCAAATGACTTGCCCAAAGTCATAGAACTAATAATAAGTGGAAGAGTTAGAATTTGAATGTAGGGCTTACGGCTCCAAATTTAGTCATTGTTATACTACAAACACTGTAAAATTTTCAGTATTCCTCATTTTCATATTTTTCCCCAAGTCCCCTCCTCTTGCCATCATTCACAAAAGCAAATAGATTACTTTGGATAAGTACTTAATTAGGGCTAAATTTATTAGCTATCTCCTTTATATCTGTTTCTCATCAAGTATTCCTAAAGCATGTCAGGCAACATTTGACTTATTTAGTTAGGATGTACTTCCATAGGCTGCTTAATCTGTCCGGACCTTGATTTCTAAATCTACAAAATGGGAATGATAATTGCAATTCTTAAAATTATTTAGATACGATTGGAGCAAAATGTATTTTTATCACTATGCTTTATTTTTAATTAGAAATGACTCACAAGCATTTATTAATTTAATAATTTTTTTTTAAAGAGCTGACAAGAGTTTATTTCAAATGTCATTAATAGTTTAGGCTTTTATCCAACACAACTTGGAGGCAACTTTAAGAAGATACATAGGCAAAGATTTTTCAAAAATAAAAGGGAACAAAGGAATTCCGTATTTTTTAACCATATGATAATAAGCACGAGGGATTAGCAAACATTTAAGTGTTTTTAGAATAATTACATTTTAGGATGTTGCAAGATTTCAAACTTATCTTAACCTTTTGGTGTTTGAGTTTGTCTACTTTTGGCATAAAATAATTTCCTGACTTTAAAGACATCAGGCAGCTCTTACCAATGAACATTTTAATTATTCAACTTGCATAAATGACTTGAAAACATATGGAATCAATTTCCCACACAATATTCATTGGTTAAAAAACTGTGAGAAAAATGGCTTTGCTATACATGGATTCAGTTTTCTTGAACTTCAGATTTCTGGAAGGTAGACAAATTCCTGTTAGACCTTAAGCACCTCGAATAGAGTGGACTACAATCCCAGTGCTAAACTAAACTGTTTCAAGTATTATTAGTTTACACGGCAAGCTGTTTGCATCACACAATATATTTAACTTTATCACTGCCCTTCCCCTATCTATCCCTTAAAACACACTAATATTATCTTTTAAATTGATACCAAAACTCTGCAAGATAAATCAAGCATGCACAATTCATAGACTATTAAAGAGAGTCAAAATGCCTGATTTATGGCAATGTTCATTTTACATGGACTTCTGATGAACAAAACAAGCCCATTTGATAATAAGATTATATTGTGAAGGTCACTGTTTATCAACCTACCAATGTTTACAGGGCTCCAAAATTCTCCATTATGTGATTTTCACTACTTGCTTTCTAAGTATAAATTCCAAGTCATTAAGAGATATAACCCTGCTGTTCTCTCACTTATTTTTTTGTCACTTCACTTAATAGCATTGAGCATCATGTGGACTGCGTGGGATTATAGCACTTGGTATGAAAAAGCTAGTGGGAGGACATTGCAGCAACAGTTAGTTTGGAATGAAAGTTCTGGCATACATGCAAAACCATCTTCCAATTCTTTCCTGTTTCCAGTTTTGGCCCTACTATCATATACTATTACTAACATTTATTTTGTTATCCTTCAGAGTGATTTAATTTGTGACACAATCGTTTCAAAATTAATTATATTTCGATTGGTTTATCCTTAGAACTTCAGGAGAAAATGCATTTCCAGATTTGAAATGTACAGACTGAAGCAAGGTTAATCATTATGCTCATCACTGGTCACCAAACTTCCCAGTATAAAGATTAAATCTATTGATTTCTCAGTGTGGATAGAAATGAAACTGGCCACAGGATTAAAACCAGTTTTGTATTCTTTGTTTGCATTTACAGTTGATTCTCATTGTTCACAGATTCTGTATTTGTGAATTCGCCTACTCACTAAAATTTATTTGTAACCCCAAAATCAATACTCCCAGTGCTTTGTGGTCATTCATGAATACGTGCAGAGCAGCAGCAAATTTGAGTCATCCAAAAAGCATACCCCCAGCTGAGACAGAACAAAGCGATGCTGCCTCTTTGCATCAGCTCTCATATTGTAAAGAAGTGTTCTTTATGCGGTATATTTAGTGTCACATTTTTTTGCTTTCTTTAAATTGTTTTTCGATGTTTAAAACAAACCCCAAGCACAGAGATGAAGTGCTGGTCTACCATTCCTAAGCATAAGATGTCTGCGATGTGCCTTCTGGAGAAAATATGTGTGTTAGATAAGCTTCATTCAAACAAAAGTGATAGCGCTATTGGCTGTGAGTTCAATGTTAATCAGTTAACAATAGCATTAAATAAGGTACTGTTAAACAGAACATACACAAAACAGGTTATGTATTAATTGGTTGAAGAAAATATAATGAAGCTTGTAGGAACCTAATTTTCCATAGGAGCAGTGGTTTAGTATTCCAGGCAATTTTATGGGACAGTGGTTTAGTATTCCAGGCAATTTTATGGGACAATTCTTATTCAGAACTACCATGAATAAGAATTGCAGTGTACATATATGTCATTTTCATCATCTGCAGTAAAGGTCAGATGAAGAGGTATGAGGAAGATTTTACTACGTAGGCTTTTTTAAATGAGATATTATGTTTTAGCATATGTCTCATGCTTATCGAATCCTTTTTTTATTATAACTTTTAATTCATTTTTTAAACCAGCTTTTAGTTAGTTAAGATGTTTTCTAATCTAAAGCTCATTGAAGAGTGACTTGTTCAGAGTTCCCTGGAAGTTAGTTGGTGGTTGTGTCCACCTGACCACACAGGACTGCTCTGCATAGTCAGATGGCCAAGTCACTTATTTGACGAGAGCACTGCTACATGTGGCAGAAAGAACATTCTCATTCAATGTAAATGAATCCAAATTCAAGCTTTTCCAATTCATGCTTATCTGCAAGTTATTTAACCTTCTGAGGGTCTCTTTCTTTCTTCATTTGTTAAATGAAGATAATAATACCAATTTACAAAGGAAACCTTGTCCTTTACTAAAACCAAATCTAGAAACCCATAGCCATGGAAGAAACAGCTTGGTGATGAGAAGGGTGGGGAACCAGGCTGCTCTGGCATTTCCCCCAGTTTAACTTTCTGTGAGGTTGTCTCATTTTTACTACCACTACCAGCATCCTGAGGGCCCCTCTCAGGCTCGTGCTTCTCCTTAACTGACCCAAAGATGGGTATAGCCTTTTGTTTTCCTTAAGACAACTGAGGCAAGTGGAAATCTATCAAGAATTTTAACCATCAAGGACAACAAAGGGCTAGGACATCTAGGAGGGTGCCTCTCTGGTGGCTCATTTGGTGGCTTCCCCCATATAGAACAAGGCCAGAAACTAGAATGTAAAAAAATCCAGAGAAATCAGGTAAGCATGTAAGACCTATATTGTGGATTCTTTAAAATGACATTTGTAATTTTGTCAAGGTCGAGTTCTAGTTAGCAGTGTCTGAATCAGAAATCTGCAGTGTGGGAACGAGGCTTCTCTTTTGCTTTTTGTCTTTTTTTGCACCCTTTTAATTTTTTCTATATTATTTGGTAAAGCCCCTTTAAAATCAGTAGCCTACAAAAAAAAAAAAACAAAAACAAAAACAAAGTTCCAATTGTGCTAATGAACCCAATTTGGGATTTCTGAGCATGTACAGGGGTATATAGCTGGAGATAGAGGATACACATAGTGTCGAGGACAGCAATGTTAATGAATAACACCCAAGAAACTTTAGGGGATAGAGCTGATTTATTTGGTTAGGTGTAATTCCCTACTAGGAAGAGTATTGAAGTGGTTGTCACAAGGACCGAACATGACGATATATGTAAAAGTGTTTAGTACAGTAGTATAGCACATCCTTCTGAAATATTTCACAATTATAAATATATATGCTAAAATTAGATAATATTTTTTAAACCTTTTCATAAGAAACCGAAGTTCTACTAGAAAAGGGGAGAGTGATGTGATCATTTAAAAAAGATTCTATTCAATAATTCCATCTATTCAGCTCAAAACATATCATATATTTTTATGATATCAATGGTAGGAATAATTATTCCCATTTTACTAGAGGCAAAGAGACATTACATATTTCCAATCATGAATAGAGTGTAAATTAGGACTGAAAACTTTTGGCTCCTGTACGCTATCAATGCTCAATAAAACTTGTTGAATGAATTAATGTTGTTGGTTGAATTCCACTGCTCCCTGAAATATGTCACATTTTGTGATTTTTAAGTTTCGGAAAATCTGTTCAGTGCCCATTGCAAGACAATAAAGAAAAATACTTCTGTAAATAGCGTTAAATGACTCTTGCCGGCTGGTAGAATCAGGGTAAAGGGAATCAGAGCCACCAATTTCTTTCCTGATTCAGAAAAATGACTCACTGTGTAACTTTGTGAACATTGCCTAACCTTTTAGCATTTCAGTTTCTACAGCTGAAAAACAGGGATAATATTTGTCCACCTTACAATGGTAAATGCTCTGGAAATAGAAAAAAAAGATAATCTCATATCAAGGGACAGTAAATCTGGTTTTTCATGTACTTGAGATATCACTGACACATTCACAAAACAGTTTCTGCCAAAGTCGTATGGTTAATGCTTCCAGATCACCTCCCTAAACACACCACATTGTGCACTGAACTCTTTTTATCCTGCCCTGAATCAGAATGGTAATCACCATGGGTGTGTCCAGCACGACTGATGAGGCACATCATACAGCCTGTATCACCCGCCTATGCCAGGGTGATTTCTGTGTGGCTGTCAAGAAAGACAACACTCAACAGAAGGAAAAAGATCCATACGGTGGGAATAAACTTTCTCTTTGAATTTTGATTCTGTAAAAATATGACTAAAATTATGAATGAGCCAATTTAATTTGCAGTCTTCCTGCCGCAATATACAACTGTTCCGTTTCCCTCGTATTCTGGATTCCACAATTTAAAGAAAACGTGTACATGATATACATGTCTTCTGTGTGTTCTGCTTATTATCTTCTTACCCTCCTTATAAGTTAGGGTTCCCTTTGTTTTTAAAGGATAGTTATTCGTGACTGTTAACTCAGGTTCTTCCAATATCTGTCGCTTGACATATCAATATCTTGCCCTATTGTTCCCACAGCTGGCAAGAATTAGTTTGTTAAACTAAAGTCTCTGTGTCACTTCAAATGGCTTTCTTCTCAGCTATCATCTATTGCTGATATGGAGCTTTACTTTTAAGTAAAAAATTCTATATATCCTAACTAGTTAGGGACAGATGTTATTACCACAAAGAGATAATGAGCAGGCAGTATCAAACTGCATGACTCTCTGCTTTGGCCAAAGGCCTCCTGACTCCAGAATAGGTACAGCATCGACTTAAAAAAAAAAAAGAAAAACAAAAACAAAAATGGTGGGCTGTCAAAACAACTAGGCAAAGTAGTAGAGAGAAATGGGGCTGTTCAGAAAATAATTAGGATTTCTCATTATGACAAACAAGCCGTATTTTTCCAAATGTAAATACCTCGAGAGGGAAAAATATATTGTGACTTTTCTCATCATAAGCACAAAAGAGCATTTTCTAACTTTGTTTTGAGCTAAGATTTAATGCCATTGTTTCAGTGCTCAGGGACTGGCCTTCTACGTAAAACCAGACTTAGATTTTTTTCTTGGCTTCACTGTCCTCCGCTGCCCATCAGAGAATGGTCATTAATATTCACATTTAAGTGTCAAGAAGTATGGACATCTGAACATAAATATTAAATCCACATGTGACTAGAAGTAAATAAAATTGGATGGTCAGTGTGTATTAGGCACGTTATCAAGATATTTAGATATTGACAACATGATATAACCTACCCAGAAAATGTAGACCAAGCTTCAAGAGCAATTTTGCTCGATGCCAATATTTTCCAACCTGCTTTTTTTAAAATGTGAGATATTATTTTGTACTGCCAAACAGTTTTATGTTTGAAAATTGCTGCTTACTCCACACATCCCTCCCTTGGAAATTCATAATATACATTAGCATACTAATTATTCTAAAGTTATGTATAAGGCAGTAACTTTCTTTAACTCGGCCTTCTCCAGAATTACTTAAAGAAGGAACACTGTCTGTATTTTTACTTTTCTGGGAATATCTATTAGCTCTCAGACCCTTTGACACAGTTTGGAGACTACTGTTCTATACTTTATTTTTCAATCCCTTTAATGTGATATTGAACTTCCAACTCTACTTCTTGATCGTTGATTCCTTCAACAAATTCTAAAATGTATATTTATATATTAAATATAAATAACTTCCCTGTTAGCAGAGACCAATTTTAGGTATGACCTAGGAAAGGACTAACTGAAATTCCTTTTTCTTACGGAATATTCCTTTAGAGAATTTGTGGGCAAGCAGCTTCCTCATTTGGATGGTGAGCAAGCAGAAAATATCTGTTTAATTGAATCAGAGTAGACCAGTGTTAGAAATGTAGTATTTTCTACAATAAGGATTATCTCAAAAGGCAAAAGGAAACTATGGGTTAGATTATTTTTTCCTTCACTTTTACATATTCTGTTGTGAGAGCATCTGCCAAAGACAAGAAAGACAAAGACAAGTGTGGCCTCTTATCTGTTTATCACATTTATGTGCAAGTCCAAGTGCTTTGAATGCTGAACTGTCCCAGCCATACAGGTTGTCTCTGGACATGTGAATTAGCAGTGAATTTAGACAGCAGAAGCTGGAATGTGGTCTAGCAATTCTCTTTAAAAAAAAAAAGAAAGAAAGAAAGAAAAGAAAAGGAAAGAAAGAAAGAGAGAGAGAAAAAGAAAGATCTAGGCAGGATCTAGGCAGGATCCCAGAAGAATGGCGGGAACTACTTTCCTAGGGCAGAAAGAAAGAAAGAAAGAAAGAAAGAAAAGAAAGAAAGAAAGAAAGAAAGAAACATAAAGTTCATAGATACTTTCCTTGATGAATAGTAGCATTTCTTTCTTCTTCCCACCCTTCCCCCCATTCTATTCTCTTCCCTTTTCAGTATAACTTCAGTTTCTCTTTTAGTTTTACTGTTAAGCATGACTTTGCTTTCACTTTTTTAGATAGGCTCACAGAAACACAAAGTCACAGAAAGTCTTGAAAGGCACATTTTCACATAAATTCCCCTCCCCTCAACTCAAATCCTTTCTTCCAAGGATGCAAGCACTTTATTATATAATTCTCACGTAGCTCGGAGATAACAGAGTAGTGACATTCTCAAGTATTCCAGCCCCCATTTTAAAGGTGGAGGACAGATAATAGAGACTAGGTGACTTATGCAATGTCACATAATGAGTCACCAATTTCCCTGGGAGAGGGAGCCATTTTCTCTATCCATTTAGGCAATTTTTTTTTTTCCTGTTTTTGCCTTGAACTTCATATCCACTGTCAAATATACTTAGATGATTTAGAGAAACACACCTTTGCATCACTGCAGCATTATCCTTGAATTTTTTAAAGACATTTAATTAGCATTTGTACCAGGTCAATGCTGGTTTCCCTGTTATGTAAGCCCACACCCATGCTAAGAGTCTACAGGGTTAGGAACACAGTGATAATATGACTGTGTGGTTTCGGTGTTTGCGTACAAGGAGCCCCAGGTCATTCCCAGAAAAAAAAAGAGAAAGAAAGAAAGATTCTGAGGAGAGCTTCACCAACAAAAATGACTGTTCTCTCTCTCTCTCTCTCTCTATCTGTCTCTGTCTCTGTCTCTGTCTCTGTCTCTCTCCCCCCCCCCCCGCCCCCGCCTTCCCTCTGCAAAGAAATAAAAAAGGAACTCTGATTAAGGGTAAAGGGAATATGGAACATCAAAAATAAACAATGAATCAATTCTCCGTGCAGTCAAGAAAGTGCTAAAGCTAAATTTGGAGTGCATTGATAAGAGGCTTCATGAGAACTCCAGGTGCTTAGGAAGAGGAAGTACACCCAGATTAGGAGTCAGACCATCTCAATGACAGCTGGGGCCGCCCTGCCTCTTGAAATTTAGGTGATGCATGTGCAAACTTCCCCAATTCCAAGGCTTGTGTATCTTCAGGGCTGCTCCTGTGACTTCTGCAAATTTCCGCGAGGCAAAGTTCCCATGACCTCCTCTGCTTCTAGGCTCCTGTGTCTCTAACCATGGCCTCTGCTAAACACAGAGATGATACTCTACCTTTCCCCAGGTTTCTACCGAATACCTCCTCTCATTAGACATGTGTGGATGGGCCCCAACATGTGTGGTAGGGCTGGGGAGGAGGCTAATGGGGTTTACAATGAAGCAATACGGACACCTTCAAATCAAACTTTAAGAAGTCCCATTCTTAAATACTTAAAAATTTTTTTTTTACACAACCTCCTCCCCTGTACGCCACCCTACCCCAGAAATCATGGGTGCATTTTCACTTACCCTTTCAGCCGTGTAGTTCCCAGACCCTTACTATGTGACTGTTTCCCTTTTCCCCCACTCTCGTCCTATCTTCTCTCTTCTCATCAGCAATTAACAAGTGATTTACATTTTCCCAAGCTAAGGGGTAGAGCCCTTGCATTAGATGACCAAGTTTTCAGGGTCACACTTTCTATCCTAAGCAGCCAATAATAGGTTTTCCTAAACAGTGGGATTCTGAGGCCATCTCTTTGCAGATAGCATCTCACTCATGTCACAGTCTTGTCCAGGGCCACTCAGTGCTTCTTCTTGTGAAGGGGCCATGTCACTTAGAGACCTACTTTGTGAAAAGTTATTCAACCAATTCAGGTGCTTGAAAAGAGTGAATCTTTTTCTAGTCTCCTAAAATTTTGAAACTTTATTGAATTACTGAGAAAATTAGGACAGGAACATTCGCCTCACAGGTGAATCTAGTATCCCCACTGAGACCACTCACTGCCTTGTAGTAGTGCAGCAAGGGGACTTAGAGACTAGAAGTTTTGCAGCTGCATGGTCTAAGTCTGAATTCTGGCTCTGCTTTCCTGCTGTGCCACCTGGGGGTAATTCCTTAATCTCTAGGTGCCTCAGTTTCCTTACCTATAAAATAATAGAACCCACCTTGTTGTACAGACTAAATGAGTTAAAATGTACGGAGCATTTTGTAAAGCTTGGCACCTATAAGTGTGAGCTGGTTTTGTTTTAACTCGGCAGAATGATGAAAGGCTAGAGAAGAGCTGGGCAGAGCACAGACAGACAGCAACAGAGCTTGTTTGGCACAAGTTTTCCCCATGGGATGCAGAAGAGATGGTTGATGTTGCTATTGTGAGAGGTTGGAAAACTCCACTCAGGAATTAGTCCTTTTGGCAGGCTTTTTGACTGTAAATGTTTACTGGCTGAAATGCTGCAGAAAAGCTAGGGGTCTCTCAAGCCCCAGTATTCCACATCTGGGTGGTTTACTTTTATTTTTATTATTATTATTTTTTAATAAACAGGGCTTTACTTTATGAATGAATTTGGGTACTTTCACAGAAATCGACCCCAATTTTAATTGAAATGGATTTCTATTTCTCTCATGTAATAGTCCTGCATTTCTGAACAAAGTGCACTTAAAAATCTCCGAGGGAAAAGATAAAATGCATCAATTCATATCCTTAACACAGGGCTTGCTCGCTCTCTCTGAAGAATGCCTTTCTTGTAATCTCATATCCGTGTAGTGCCTTGCATATAGTACATGCTCAATAATCACCCGTTGGTTAGATTTTTCATCCTATAAAAAAAACACTGAAAGACTTGTTTTAAAAACCTGTCAACTTCCACACAGGTTTAGTAGCAGCAGCAGCAACAGCAATTTAGATACGTTTTCCATCCAATTCTACAGAGACTTAATCACTTGGGTCCCTATGTTAATTTGCTGCACTTCTAACCGCAGAGGAGTCTTCGATCTGCGAGTAACCCGTGAGAAAAAAATATATACGTGTTCTCATTTTCAAATGTCCTAGGATAAGTTGTATTCTGTTCACTGGTGCCAGGAGAAATCAATACCAACCATATTAGTAAAAAATATTCATGATTTGTGAAGGGAAAAGAAGCAAAAACCAAAAAGCAAAAAAGCAAAAACCAAAAGTGTTTAAAATTTTAAGTTGATGCTGGGGAATCACAGAGAGAAAGTTAAAACATACCAGGACCATCAAGTTGCCCAATTCCAGGAGTACCACTTGCACGAAATGTGAAATATCCCCGGAATTGTTCAAAAGGTGGCCTTGAAGAAGACTTAGTGTTTAAAATTTTAAGTAAATTGCTTTAAGGTTACAAGCAGTTCACTTATTTTTCTGTATCTCAGTGTTCATCTGAGGCAATCACATTTAAAATAAGAACTGATATTTTTTAGTGCTTATTAAATGTCCAGCTCTAGTCTAAGCAGTTTACACATATTATTTGATTTTTACAAAAGCCCGATGAGTTAGGTGTTCTTATGCTCATTCTACAGATGAGAAAACTGATGCCAGAAAAGAAACTCACCCAAGGTTATACAGCTAGTAAGTAGTGGAGCAAGGGTTCAAATGCATGTGGTCAGGTTCTAGAGTCAGGTTCTAGAGTCAGGTTCTACAATGCTGCCTGATTTATGAAGCCCTGGGGTGTGCCAGGGCACTACGACATTCATAGTCATTGTGATTAACCCCAGCATTTCCTGGTTGGATACACTGAGCATGAGCTTTTTGTTTAGAATTTAGAGAGAATAATGCAAGAGACTCTTTGTCCCCAAAGACCATGGGAATGTCTGACCACTACAGGGAGCTTAAAAGAGCCACTCACTGAACAAATTCAGAAAACCTGGATGTTAAACTTTCTTAACATCCAACTGGGCATATTCTGAGAAATCAGGGATAAAATGCCTGGTCTCTTCATGATAGCTATATTCTACTCAGAGTCATAAAGTTTTTCTGTTTAAACATTGAGAATTGGAGACTCTCTTAAGGACTGGAGTGCCTCTTGTCCTCAGCATACACGCAGAGAGAGAGAGAGAGAGAGAGAAACAAAAGAGAGAGAGAGAGAGAAACAAGAAAGAAAGAGAGAGAGAAACGAGAAAGAGAGAGAGAACGAGAGCGAGTGCCCAAGTGTATATGGTCTTCTCTAGGTAGGAGAGCCCAGATAGTTTTAGATACTACCAGGAAGCCTCATTCACACCTTGGCTTTTAAGGCATCATACTTGTCCCATCTTCCATACATCTCCTTGTATGGACAATTAGAAAAAAGTTCCTATGATTGTTAGATACTTGAGATTCACATTTGGATGCTTCCTTGTGAATGTAAGGCAGTCATTTTACTTTAAAGTCATTCAATTGTTCCCAGATCAGCAACTCCGTCCCATTACAATATCTTTGATTGTCATTTGTTTTTTTTGAAGAGCGTATCTTCCAAAAGAAAGTGGGTGAGGGCGTTATCATAAGAGCACATAAAATATTTGGGATTGTGTGATGGTTATTTTTAAGCAAAAAGAATAGAGAAAACAAAGAAGTAAAGAAAGGGAGACTTTAGTTTTCTTAAAGACTAACAAAGTCCCACGTTAGTCAGGGAGTATCAGGTTAGAGTAGTTCTGAAAGGATTACCTGGCCCTCAACCCTTGGGAATTCTCAGCTCTGTGGTGTTTGTTTTTGTCTCCCAACAGAGGCGTGGTATGAAGGGGTCACGTAGAAGGTGAGCAAGACGTTAAATGCTCCACTTCCTCACGGTGAAGTAACACTCTGCAGTCAAACCAGGTGAGCTGAAATAACTGGATATGCTTCTTCATGGAGCTAATACATTTTTATCAAACACTTCCTCAAAAATTCTTATTCCCCGACAGGAGCAATCTTTGCTACTGACAATTATACAAGGATGGAGGCAGTCAAAACACCTCCCCAAAAGGAAAATGGTAAAAGAAAATAGAATGATATATTATGTTGTCTATAAAAGAGATAATTCACAGGATGCTGTCTATTTTTGAATGAGTTAGAGATTTGCAGCTTGGTCTAATAAAGACATAACAAAGACGAGCTTTTAGTTTTTTTAAAATCAGATTGGTTTAACAACTATTGGTGGTAGAGAGTCAACTGCCAAATATTTGATGGAAAACAATCATTTAGGAAATCAGGTGATGATGTTGAATAGATTCTAAGTCAATTTGAGTCTCAGTTCTCTAATCTAGGAAATAGGGGACTGGACTAAATTATCTCTAAAAATGAAATTATCTCTAAGAGCAATTATTGTGCTGAAATAATTTTGACTGTATCTGGGTATTCCTTAATTCATAAACGTATACTATATACTTAGTCTGTGAACTTATACTGTGAACAAAAACAAACAAGTTATTATTTATATTTACTAAAGTTTCTTTGATAACCTATCCTTCATTTGCAGACACAGTATAGCAATGAGAGATTTCAAATACATCAGTATATGGGCAATGAAAGATAGACACCAAAACTTTTGGTGAAGCTCTCTAAGATGCCTATCTGACTTACTAGAACTTTCTTAATGGCTAGTTATCCTTTAGAAGTTCTCATATAAATTACAGACTACCTATAAAAAAGATGACAATTATCATTTATTTCCAGTAGAACACTTTTATTTGCTCTATTTAGATGAGCTCAGAAACTGAAAAAGTTTAAGAAATGGGGACTACTTGGAGTTGTCAATGTAATCAAACTCCCTTTTGTAAAAGAAAACTTACATATTCTGAAAGGTTTATATCAGTTGGCAGACAAGTTCTTGAGCATAAAAACCCACTTTGGCAAACTTGAAGAGAGTGGAGTCTATTACTAAAATGAATTGATTCACTCAACTCTTTCACCCCCACCCAGTTCACCTCCTATGCCTACCACACCTTTTCACTTTTTTTTTTGAAACTCCTCCAGTTCTAGTTAGGTTTCAAATAAATTTTGGCATCCTTACCCAACAGCTAGTACTGAGCATAATTGGAAGGCAGCCTGGGCCACTGGAAAGAACATGAGTTTTGTAGTAAAATAGATCTTCCTTTGAGTTTTCTATCATTTCCTAGTTAGGTGACTTTGGACAAATTACTTAACCCTCTTTGTGCTCAGTTTCCCCTATATGTAACTGGAATAAGAACATCTAATTTGCAGGGTTATTGTAAATAATTATTAATTTAATGTGTTAAGTATTTGGCATCATAATAACATTTGAGTAATTAATTCTAGCTAGAATTAAGAAAGTAACTATCTTTGATAGTATTTGGGGGTGAACATATAACCTGATCATGTCACTTCCTACTTTAAAATTTCAGAGTCCCCCTTGTTCTGAAAATTCCAATCTTCTTCATATAGCTTACAATATCCTTCCTGCTCTGATTCTGACCTCTCCAGTCATGTTATCTGTCCCCATGCCTTTCATTGCAATCTATGTTCCAGCCATACTGAGGGCTTTGTTGTGATTGTTATATCATGCTCAGAAAAAAAATTCATTCATGCTCTTCCTTCTGCCTGAAACTCATATTTTCCTTCCTTAGCCTAATTCCTAGTCATCTCTTGGCTTCTTTTAGTCACTGCTACATTCAATGCCTTCAATAGACTTCCTGAACCAGCCTAGATTAAGAGTTACCATAACATCCTGAATTTCTACTGTCGTAGTACTTACCACACCATTCTAGGATTTCCTAGTTAGGTACCTATATCTCCCTTACACTGTGAATTCATGTCTGTCTTATTATGTCATGATAGCCTAGGAACATGTCTGGCATATACTATGCAATCACTAAGTAAGTGATAGTAGACAAACAAATGAATGTATGGCTCTAATTTCCATTTCTCCATGTGGCCAGTTACACGACTTCATGTAGCCATGAGAAAGATATGAGCTTCCTGTTTCTTTCTTGCTTACTATTCCCTGTTTTAATAGGAAAGGAGCATGCAGATTAGACAAAATGCTTAATTGTTAAGGAAAATCCTGCAGATTGGCAGAAAACTGGTTATGATACTCTAGCCCATGAGGTCACCCTTGGAGAACATACTTGATCAGTAGAAAGAGGTGATTTTTATAAATTTAATTCTTAAAAATATGTAGTGTATATATGGGTATGATTCTAATTACATAAATATATGTATACATACTTCTGAGGAGAAAAAATACTGGAAAGAAATAAAGAAAATTTGAATTAGGCCTCTCTAGGTGATTATTTTCTTCCTCCTACTTTTATGTACAGTCAATTGTGATACAATGTCCATACAGTAATGACATAATTTTTAAAAAAAATGAACAAACACGAAATCTTTTAAAAGGAACTTAAGTTTTTATACTTGCCAGTTATAAGAAGAGAATTCTGGGAAACTATCAATTTTTTTTAATCTGTTACTTGCTTCTTACCATTTCCCCTAGATGTTAAGACTCTCCTAGGCTGCACACCACTCCCTCTGCCTAGAACCTCTCTCGGGCAAGCTACATTTCACTATGTCTTCAGGATTCACTTCTTTTACAAAGTCTTCCCAGATAAGATATTTGTCCAATAAGAATTC
>NW_006433946.1:2133510-2145321 GCF_000325575.1 Pteropus alecto
CTGGGAAGTCCTTAAGCACTTAATCTGAGGCCCTTTTTCTCATTCCTTTACTAATTTCCCAATTATATTTCTTGCTCCCTAAAGTTAGGAGCTTGCTTTTCACAGATTTTATGACTTTTAGAATGGTATTCAACACACACAGGAGAGTCTTCCAAAATACTATTGATTTAATGAATATTGCATACGAAGATGCATTCTGCAACACATTAGCAAGTAAGAGTGCAGAACTGTCGATTCCTAGGATATAGGTGATCAGTTCCTGACTTTTTAGGCCAATATGGGGTTTGGAACTCAAGTATGTACTTTTATCAAGTGCAATAAATGACAAAATTTTAATTAAGAAAACAAAGTTTTCCTTTCTTCTGAAAAAAAAATTACCTAGTTTGGGAAATTATTGTGAGAATTTGTATCTGTAAAGTATGTTGCCTTTAAAGATAAAGGAAAAATATAATAAAAAAGCAATGTTATGTTACCAGATTATCAATGAGTTCTTACCTGTCTACCAAAGTAAATTTTAAAAAAGGAATGCATAAATAACTTTAAATCACAGTGAATTTCCTACTGGATATTATGACAAGAATTCTTTAAAAATGGAAAGCCCGTAAAGATTTCTTCCTTTCAAGAATCCCAGTGTGGTAGAAACACGAATTTAGAATAGTCTGAACTTTAATCACTGTTTCAAGTTTAATATATGAGAGTTTTGTGCATAATCGAGTATCGTGCATTGTCGGATCACTATGTTTTGCTGATTGGTATTGCTAGTTGACAATTCCGCTAGTTTATACTAATTGCTCTTAAGAATAAAAAGGTTCTTAATTTTTGGTGTTACTGGGAAGGGAAGGCCTCAGTTTTAGAAAGCTAACCTGTGAGGATAGAAAGCATTCCATGGAGATCTGAAAATGGCCAACCAAAAAACTCCATAGCACTTTGGAAATGGTCAGCATCCTTCTGTGCTGAACTTGGTGTCCTAAGTTAACCTGAAAGTGACACGATCATCTAAAATGCTTCTGTATCTAAGCAAACTTGCAAGGATAGGAGAGGAAGTAAGTTAATATCATTACTCTGACCCTCATTCAAACCTCAAGGTTTTACTGACTTGCAAAGATTCAGAGTAGAAGTGACCTGTGCCCTGCACACAGTAGGCCCTTCAATGTTTGGTTATGTCACACTTTAGTAATTGGAAAGCCAACAATAGGAATCCACTAATGCTTACTTCACTGCGGCCTGAGGCTACATTCAACAATACGATTTAGAATAAGGAGAGATGCTTAATAAACCATTGGCTCTCTTAGAAGAAAAAGAAAAAAAGGTAGGATGGTAATGTCAAAGGCTCTGATTTTCAGATACAGATATGCTCTGACTTTTCTGTGTTTTCCCTTTCCCCTCTGAAAAATGGGAATAATGCCATTGGAATGTTAAAGAGACAATAAGATAGCATTTGAGAAAGATTTAGGGTGAGAGGTGATATATGAGTTTAAGGTATTTGTTAATGTTATTACTCAATCTGTTCTGGCTCAATTTGGAAACAAAAGCAACTTCTATTACAAAAAAAAGACAAGTTGCTGAAATAACTTTAGGAAAGAAAGAATAAATGAATCTATAGAGACAAATAGTTATCAGCTGGATTATAGAGACCTCATGTTGAGGTTGTAAGCTTTTAACACTAAAGCCACTGTTCTTTTCATTTTCGAGAAAGAAAAATAGGCAACTTATTAGTATCTGTTTATGAAGAGTGACATTTCTAGGTACATATTAACAAATATATTTACAAAGACTTTCTATTGAAAAACTATATTACGCAAAAGTCTTCTTTAGCAGATCCTTTAAAAAGGGAAATGTAACAATAGGTCCATGTGTGAACTCAGGATAATACTCAGGACTTAACCAGCTTCAGCAGATTCATTTAGGATCTTAGACACAGTCAAAGTCCAAAAAGAAATATATAGTATTTAATTTATTAAACATTTTATTAAAATTTATAATCATTAAACAAATATATATTTAAATAGACATATATATAAATTTGAACTGAGAACAGCTATGACATCACCATCTGCCTTTTGGCCACCTCTCAAAGGCTAGACTGCTACCTTTTCTGCCCGTGGATAGTTAATAATCTTGGATTGGAGTCATCAGAAATGTCTCATCCCCACTCCTATTATTTCCTACCATATAGAGGGATCTCCACTAGCGTAACAGTCCGGACATTTCTGCCTTCAGGGAAAGAAGGAACCATTTAATTTTATTCAGCCTCCTTATCTCCTCATTCTCCTGAGAGCTTGGTGCCTACAGAAAGCATACACTCCACTCTCCTATTTCAGACCCCAAGTTTTCAAGGACTACATTGTCCAATGCTAGGAACAGAGCAGGTAAGTCTCTCTAAATCTGAAGCTTATTATTAGTAAACCCATTCTCTAAAAATCAGCTTTATCAATGAGAAAATTGATACTTTGTTCTTCATCTGTCATACTCTCTCATTTTTGCATGGTTCACACTCAGCAGGGGAAGGAAGATGCCCTTTGCCTTGAGCCTCCTAAAGATCTCAACAAAACCCATATGATGGAATTATTCATACATTGATATGAAATTGGCATTTTACATTAAGTTGTAGAAAACATTCACCTTTTGAGCTAAAAACCATTGCCTTCTTAGACACACTTAATTTCATTCTACTTTTTCTACCAACATTTAGTGGTTTACATTATGTTGTCATGTTCCACCAATAATGCAAAAGATTTGCAACTTGGCAAGAGATATTGTTTACACTAAAACAAATAGGAGACAGCAAGTCCCGATGAAGGGCACACCCTCTGCTTCTACTAAGTACTCTCACTAAGAAACTGGTACTCAAGACCACACACACATTGTTTTAATTAGGACAAGCTATGCTGTGATAACAAATAGACCTCCAAATTCAGCATCTCAGGAAACAAGAACATTATTTCTTTCAATTAACAAGCCAGGGTTGAAGTTCCAGGTCAGGGGCACTCAGTTCTATGCAGTCATTCAGTGACCAGGATGACAAAAGCTCTATGGTCCTTCCAAGGTAGCTGTGGTCTGCTCCTTCTCAGGAAGCCAAAAGTGGAAAGGCACAGAAGAGCACACCAGTGCAAAAGTTCTAGTACATGGTCACACCTAAACTGAGAGAGAGACTGGGAAATCCATTGTAGCTGTGTACTCAGGAAGAAGAGAAGGGATCTTGGTGGACAGTTTGCAGTCTTTGCCATTTGCACTATGCAAATTTTTGCCTCAGAAAAAATTAAAGATGACTAACAATCATGGGCCTTTAGTGCTGTCACAAGCATTCATACATAAGGATTCATTCTATACAAGTAACTATTTATGTCTAATCTAGGGTGTGGAGGGGGGAAAAAGGCATGGTTTATTTTATTATTATCCCATATATTGGCTTATATAAATTGTCTCAAATGATGATAATGCAGGGGTTGTCTTCTTTTAAAGTAAATTTTAGTGTTATATAGTATATATTGAGAAGCTTTCCTCTATTCAGTTCTTCAATCTATTGAGGAAGGAAATAGGCCAAGGAAGTTAAAGTTCTTTTCTCAAGGGGCCCATTGGCCCAGGCTGGGTTCCAAGAGCTGAAACACGGGATGGTAACTGGTGGAGCTGTCCTTTTGCTGAATGATGAGAAGAAAAGAAGAATTCCAAGTCTGTTTCCCAGGCACAGGAAGGACCAGGAAGCAAGGAAATCTCCAATTTTCAACTCCACTGAGCAGAATACAAGAACAGGGTCTAAAACAAAGATTTCTCCACTGAGAACCAGGCAATATGGAGCAATCAAGTCCTGCCGGCAGACTGAGCCTGGAAAGAAGCCCAGAGGCCATGGCATTCTTGGGAGGGAGGTTTCTCTGGACCCTTAAGGAGCCGAGGCTTTGACATTCTCACCCTGCCTTTAGCTTGAGGTTTGTCCACTCCCTCCGTCTGGAGAAGAGTAATCTGAAGCTAAGTCACGCAGAATGAGAATGCTAATTCATGGCTAAGTCATGAAGGGAAAACAAAACAAAACTTCACAAATAAAATTAGTAGGACCACATATAGGACCTATGTGAAAAGAAAAATTAGCTTTCATGGAGAAGAGATGTTCTGGCATGGCATGGGAATTACGTACACTGAATTCAGATTTAAACAAGAGTTTGATTCAGTTCCTGTCTGTGAAACTAAATAGCCTGTGACCTTGGGCTAGTGATCCACACTCTTTAAATCTTAGTTTCCTATTCTGTAAAAGAGGAGATAAAATAACTAAGGCTTATGTTTTAATGTTTTATTATTTAAATGAAAGAATGTTCAACTGTATTTAAGAGAGTATAGGAACTAAAGAAATAACTAACTAAAAATATTTCAAACAATGGGTTTTTTCTTTTCTTTCTTCCTGTGTATAAAAACTGCCCCTTATATCTAAGAAAAAAAAAATCAATCAATCATTCAATCAAACTTTGCCCCCATGACCTCTTAGGCTCTATTGAGTTTAAGGGGGAGGGTTAAGTTATGGCAACTGACATATCTAGCAAAATAATATTTTAAGAACATTTCCTTGCAGACATGAGTGTTTCCCCTTCAAATCTAGATGTATTTCTAAGATCTTAAGAAAACATATACTATAAAAAATGTTCAAATAATGTGGAAAAAAACTGTCCACAGGGATATTTCTCAGCATTCTTTCACAAGAGGCATATCATATGCTAAGAATTCATGATTCTCTGCAATATATTTAATATTTCCAAAATTTTACATCTTTTTCTTTCTTTCTTTCTTTCTTTCTTTTTTTTTTTATCATTAATCTGTCCATCAGTCTAAATTTCATTTCAGGGCCACCTAATTCTTTCCTGGGAACCCATCATCACTGGGCATGCCCGTACATCTTCTGGAAAACTGTGAGAACAGTATTAGTTGGCAATTGTGAGAACAAAAGATTTTTCTAAAGGTGGTGAGGCAAAAAAGGAAAGCAGATGCCCGTAAGGAACAAGGACAAATGTCAAGAAAATTGATCCCTCTTCTCAGTACCCTAAGGCCTGAAGAGAGGGATGTGCCAGTTCCTTGCCTCATGAGAAGCTGACAGAGACGGATCTAGCTGATTGCTCACTGAGGATGACTTGGAAAAGGAACTTGACAGTCTTAGGGAAGAAGAAGGCTTGCAACATAAATTAAGAGGAAGATAAAATTCACTGGTGTGATAAAATTAAAGAGACATCTCAAATGCACTGGGGAAATTCCCGGCATTTTTAGATTATTGGAAAATTGTTTAATAATAATTTGTTAACTAATATTTAAGCATCTAATATGTATCCAGTACTAGGCTAAGTACTTCACATGCTTTACTTCAGTTAATATTGTACTTCTTAAAAGTAAGCACCTTTATCGTCCCTACTAAACAGACAGGGAAGCTGAAGTTTACATGGATTAAAAGTCCTTAGTCTTAAGTAAATTTATGGAATGCAAAGTACATAGCAAAAATCACTTATTCAGAACCTACCTAGCTAAAGAAATCTGTTCATAAATGGACTTTTCAGTGATACTTAAATTCTAAGAAAACTGCTCAGATCCTCTCGGATGAATTGATAATTAGTTTTGAAAGGCATATTTCTCTGAGGTCATACTTTAGCACTTTCAAAAGGGTTTCCCTCAAAGGTGTTTCATCTATTAGTATCAGTAAAAGGATCTCACAGAATGACTAATTTTTAGTAATTGTGATCAGTAAACCTCTGTTGAGTCATTCTCTTCAGAACTAACACCCTGATTCATCAGATCTGTTTTTAACATTAATTATATTTAACATCTGACATCTTGGTTACCCCTTCTCCACATTACTGAATACTAGGGAGAAAATAACACAAGCCAAACCCAGATTATAGTTTAAATAATAATTAATTATTAGTGATTTCAAGTGAAAATTGAATAAATTCAACACCCAATGAAGTAAAAAAAAAAACTTACATTTTATAAGGTGAAAAAGAATATTTAGCACTGTTTTCAGTGTGATGTTTATTTTGTCCACAAATTTCATGATATGAATTGCATGCTTTTTATGCTTTTTATATACATAAAAAGATTGCAATGCAATCATTCTAAGAAATAAAATGATCAGCAAGGAATTAAAATTAGCTGCCTTTCTAAATCCTTGTGAAACTGCAAAATGAAGTTACAAAGAACAGCTAAAGCTTCTAAAATTGTCACTAATGTTTGTATAATAAAATGTGTCCTGGCCTTTAATTGAAAATGGTTAGTATTTGAACCCCTGATTGCAGGTATGCAGAAAAATGTCAGCAGTACTGGATCAGACAAACTAATACAGAAAGATTTTTTTTTTCCTTTTGTAAAACAAAAATGCCTGTGGTGAACAGCTGTTGTTTTTGCCAGTCCAGCATCCCTTCCCCTTTGATACTACTCATCTGATTTTCTGGAAATCTGCCCATCTCCATCATGTATGTACCATCCTGATGGGACCATCAAACTATGGATCAAAGTGCAAGGTTGGCATTTTCCCCCCATCCCCTACTCTCATTTTGCCAAGACCAATCAGATAGAAATCCTAGAAATTTGGCTTAAGGACAGAATATGGTTGGAGCTGAGTCTTTAGATTATAACTCCCAAAGAGATTGTCCTTATTTCTTCCCTAGATCTCTGCCACTATCCTGCTTTTCTCTCTCCAGAGATTTGTTTGCACTTTCATTTCTTAGGTATTGGGAACTACCCCACATTCTTCAACTAAATTCCACTCTCCTTTAGGTTAGTTTCTGTTGCTAGCATTACAATGCAGATAGATGCTATTATTAATCCTATTTTACTAAAACTTGGGAAGATTGAATAAGTCTCCCAAGGTCATACGGCAAGGAGGTGATAGATCCTGTAGTTGAACCCAAGTCTGAAACCCAAGTCAGAACTCTTAAAAAATGAACTTCCATGGGGACTAAGACTGATTCCTTCTCTCTCATATGTTGTTTCTGAGCATGTAGCATGGTGTCTGATATAATTAAGATGTTCAAAAGTTCATAGTAGAGCATTTTAACTAAATCAAGATAGAATGGCTCTCAGAGGAGTTTAAAATGCCCATGGGTTAGTTCACTTAGGCAAATCACAGACTATGTTGAAGAGACAAGACTGGAGTGACATGAGAATCCACAATGCTGAAGAGCCTGTAATGTCTCCCACCAAGACGGTCATTAGCTCTCTTGAGCACATCTAGAGGAGAGGGCAGACATGCACAAGAAGAATCAGTAGGTACAGGAGCAGGAATAAGTAGATCTCTGTCCTTAAAACCAGACTGTTGCCATTGACTAGTCTTGCTGCTGTTGGTCTAGGGATCAATGTATGTCCTCAGAGCAGCAACCAGGGCTAAGTTGTCCACATTCTTTCTGACAATAACACTGGAGCGTTAGCTTTCTGTTCTTGACAAACTAATTCCCATGCCCATTCCTCGTTCCCTGGAGCTGTTCTCTTCTAAAAAGCGGATTCTTACCTAGATTGTCTACAATTAAAGACGAAAACATAACACTTTTCTTTTTATCTGTGGTTTGGGAGGCCTGCCCTAATGTTTACAGAGTCTGGATCAAAAGTACAAATGTAAGTCCATGTACTATACATCTAAATATTTAAAAGTTTAAGCCAACAAACGCTTAAATGAAATATGTTCCAACCTATGTCCTTGACCTAGAAAGCCAGGCTTAAATTAGGAGTCATCATATAGCCCTTAGGTATACTTTTGTCCATAATAAAAACAGCTACCCCTAATCAAAATCTTGGGAAACAGAATAAGATGATGGAAAAGACAGAGAGGTTAATATAGGTCCCATAGGCTCAGTGTCTGTTGGGCAGGGAATTCTGGGGTCTCTGGAATCCAGACAGTGGTTGTACAAGAGGGGACACAGACTCAGTGGAAAAGAGCACAGCCCGCAGATAACTAGAGTCAAATTTCTAATGCAGGAGCCCGGAGAAGGGAATTCTCTTCCCCAGGACTAAGGGTGGTACTGAGGGTGGGGTGGGAGGCAGGCAGGGACTCTTGTGCATTAAAAAAAATGTTGTCACCACAGAACAGAGAAAATACAGAGAATACAACCCAGTGGAAAATCCACACACATATTACTCAGGTCAGAGAATTAAAAGCTGCAATCTCAGGAAATTTCCACACAGTCAAATAGGCGTCTGGTATTTTCAGCTGATATTGGAAGGAACTCAAGTCCTTTTACACAGAGAGATTGGGGAAAACTCCATGTATAAAAAGTGTATTTGGTGTCAAACATATAAATAAGAATTTGGGCCTTCCTATGTTTTTGTTGTTGTTTTGTTTTGTTTTTGTTTGTCTGGTTTTTTTACTGAAGCCTCTGAAGCAAGATGCAGACTCCCAGAATGAGGAGGATAGGACATGGGGAAAGAAGATTGCCAGAATTTAGAAAACAAAACAAAACAAAACAAAATTCAGACCATTCAAAGTCAGAAATTATGTTCTTGGTTACAGATCCTATTATATATCCTGTGGTTTACCAAATAGCAGAATTGTATATAGTTCTTTCAGAGTTGGGTTTGATCATCCTGAATATATCCCATTGTTATCAATATGAATCTTCTAAGTTATACATTTTTATAGATATATACACCAGCTCAGGAGAGACTACTACACCCATCTCTTCCCATCCCTGCCACCAGTGACTTCAAGATGGTTACTTGAAATTGACATTGGTGAGAGTATTTTTTAACATCATAGAAATCATAAAACACTATAAATCAGGGCTTTTATCCTCCACTGGAGAGCCTTTTAAAATAAATTTACCAGCACACAACTGTACTTTGGCCCAAAGTGGGCAAAATATCAGATAAGTAGCTCTCTTAATGATGATAATTTCTGAGTAGACTGCACATTTATTACACATGTAAGCCTAATTTATATACTAGTATCTAAATCTTACTTCAATATATTTGTCTAAATATGCTTTAGGTTTTGTTTTTAAAGGTTATGAGCAAGAAATATGATCAAGAAAGAAATATTTTAAAATTATCCGTGTTTCCTCTCAGATTATTTTATCCAAATGTGGTTTTAAAAGAATGATTTATTGCCCAGAAAGGTAGTAAAAATTAGTTTTGTGTTTAAGAAAATGGGGAAGAAATACTCCTGCACCTGGTCAGAAAGTTCTACTTAGCTTTTAAGAATAATTTTGAACAGCACAAAGGTGTTCTCATGTTGATGGTTTTACTCAGGGGTTTGTTTTCTCAAACTGCCTAAAGCACCGAATCCAAAAAAACAGGTGTGCATGCATTTCCTATGGGAGTCTGTCATCCCTTTGGTTCCTCTCCTGTAAGAAATAAAAAATTCAAGTTTCCTCCTTCAAGTCATGCTTCAACACGCCAAGGGCAGACACCGCACACCTGCTCCACCTTCGCCGCACATCACTCATCATCAGCGGGAAGGAAGGCATTGAGAGGGAACAGTGAAAGGACGATCATCAGGCACCTGAAGAACTGGGCACAGCCTCTGTTGTTTTATATGTCTGAAGGCATAAAGTTACAAAATTTGGAAAAGTCAGAACTACAGGGCAAACGAGCTGTATAACTCCTTTACGAGGAATAAGGATGGAAAACAGTTTTTACGGTTTGTCAGCTTTCAGCACAGTTTGGAGAATACTAAACACATGTGCCATGAATCCATCCTAGTTCTGATTTATCTGCAACATCTGTGGAGAAAACCACGAACTAGAAAGAAATTACTTTGACAACTTCTTTTACCCAAAGAGTTGGTGTATTTTTCTCAAAGTTCTAGTCTACACTTGCTGCAAAAGCACATTTGTGGAGTTGAATTGGAAATTTTCTCATTTGAGTTTACTTTAACAGTTCTGACCTGGTTAGGGTTAATTCGTCTAATGAAAAGTAAATATTTGATTTCTAATGAAATTTTAAAGAGTAAATATCTTCTTTAGTGTAAGCATTATGTTGTACTGTTAGGTTTAATAATGGACCCTCAAAATGTCCACATCTTAATCTACAGAACCAGTGAATATGTGATGTTACATGACTGAAGAGACCTTGCAGGTGTGACTAAATTCAGAATCTTAAAATGGGGAGAGTAATCCGGATTATCCAGGTGGGCCCCATGCAATCACAAGGGTCTTTATAAGAAGCAGAGAGGGAGGTTACAGAGATTTGAATATTGGCTCCTGACTTTGCAGATGGAGCAAGGGGTCTAGGGCCAAGGAATATAAGTAGTCACTGCACACTTAAAAAGAGGGCAAGGAAATGGATTCTTCTGTAGACCCCCCAGGAGGAATGCAGCCTCACTGACACCTCGATTTTAGCCCAGTGGAAGCCATTCAGCCTTCAGATCTCCAGAACTCTAGATGAATAAATTTGTGTTGTTTTAAACCACTAATTTGTTATAGCAATGGTAGGAAGCTAATATATTTACAAAACTGAAGATAAAAATCTGTTTGACTTTTATGTGGGAAATTGTATCTGAAGTGCACAAAATCAGAGACTGTATGATTACGTCTCACCACACACTATGACTGTCACAATTAAACTTGAATGACTATCCAGATTTTACACCCAAGGTATTTGTGTTTCAACAAAACTTTTATTTTAATACTAAAGGCTAAATTTTTTGAGTTAAGGAAAAACAAACATCTGATAGCATCAGCAGACACAGATATATTTAAAATACCAACACAGATATAGAACTGCCGAAGCAGATAAGTTGCCAGTTAGCTATGATAACCTGACTTTTTGATGAGTAAAATCTCACATTCTGTGGAAATGAAGTTTGCGTGCATGCATTTAGCTGGAAGGATTGTGGGAAGGAAAAGAACCCATTTTAAGAATGTTATTAAAAGTTCAAGGTAAATCTAAGTTTGATTCCTCCCACCCTGAAAAAAAAAAAATAGCAGGGGAAATACTAGGGTATATGCGGGAGAGAATAGCCTAACAGTCACTGGTTTATAAGCTGTGAGGAAGAAAGTTGATAAAGCACTGGCAGGGCAATATCTTTACAAAACCAGTAAAATGAGGAACAATCAAAAATGAGCCAGAATCCCAAAGAAGAATATAAGTTTTTAACTACCTTTTCTCTGACTTAAGAAACCATTAAGACAGAACAAAAATAAATAAATAAATAAAATTCTGTGAGGAGAGAAAGAAGCTGGAGCCAGCCTCCCGGAAGAAATCTTGTTGTTCCTGTTTTCACATGGTAGATGGATGTGGATCTACTTGGGTGAATGAGGAAGAAATAGTCCAATATGGCAAACCAGCTTGGAAAAAAAGCACCTCTGATGTTCATTTGCTGTGAAATGAGCAAAAATAAGATAAAATTTTAGATATTAGATTGCCATTTCTGAAGTCTGCTGCCTTGGTGAGATTTGGGGAAACTATCCAGATTTAGGAATGGAGCAACACAAATCCTGATCCATCAGTTTCTCTTTATTTAGCACATAGAGGGCTGTGTAGGGGTCTCTAGGTGTAAGTCTCAGAACTGTGTGATGAGTCAAGCACAATAGCAAGTAGGACATGCACTTATTTGTACCCAAGATGGAACTGATGCAAGAGATCCTTTGTAAAGTAGTTTGTTATCAGGTTTTTGTTTTTTGTTTTTTGGTTTTTTTTTTTGATGAGTACCAAAAGCTAGAAACTCTTGTCTAGATGAATAGGATGATGGTCTCCTGATACTCTTTCTTGGAGGGGCTACATTAGTTTTCTCTGTCTCCACTCAATCGTTCCCAGCATGCTATTCTTACTTTGCATCAGTGACCAGAGTTCTCCATCTCTTATCTCCATGCCTACCTACCGGCTATGCTTTTAAAAATTGTGAAAATTGTG
>NW_006433946.1:2145334-2183477 GCF_000325575.1 Pteropus alecto
GAAGGAGCATGTACCATGCCAGTGTCCTCTTTCACCTTTCCTACCGATAGCTGCCCAATTTAGGGACAAAAGTAGTAGTTTGTAAACCATATTGTTTCACAGATCCCTTTAAAAATCTAATATAAGATGCACAACTTTCACACACTGCCCAAACAGAAGACTATGTATTCACATAATTATACACCAAATGCCACATATATTTGCAGGAGTTCATGAACCCTCCAAAGCCCATTTATGGAAGCCCATGTGACGAAGCCCTTGCCTTAAAGAATAGTTTCACCCTGTTTTAGGGTGGCCAAGAACTTTAAAGAGAGAGAGAAGGAGTGCAATGATGCATGTGCTTTTTTTTTTTTTAGATAGCTTAGGTCTCTCCATGAGCTGTTGAAGAGTTGAAAAGCAAATAAACGTCAACAGTTCTGAATCCCAACATTGTTTAATGACAACCTTCCCATGTTTGCCAACTTGCTGCTTAACAACAATCCTGTTGACACTGTAAAAAGCTTTCCAGGTCCTCCCAGGTAAATAACCCACTCCTACTGATCACCTTGCCGCCCAACTGAACTCTTTAATACATACAGAATTCACGAAAATGAGTCATTTTCTTTACCAAATATAACTTGACATCATATAGATTGTACTTCTTCGTGAGATCCTTTCTTATGCTAATCTCAGCAAAGACGATTATAAGAAAGCATTAATTTTAAGTGAAAAGCTGACTAAAATGAGACGAATAAAGTTTCCATATTTGTGAAAATTGTAAACATCTAACTTTTCTGAATAGTTCCAGTTCATGTTACTCTAACATATTTAGCACATGACTCTTTGGACAGGTGAAAAGATTTTTTTAGTTTCCCTTGCTGCTGAAGTTAAATCTCACCAAACTGTGTGAAATTCAGTGATGTGTTATGTTACTGGGAACAAGGAGGTAAAATTGTTTGAAATTGCAACATTTATCAATTCATTATAAACAAATGGAAGAAGTGGTAAATTTCCTGAGGAAGAAAAAGAGTGACTTAAGAGTCAAAGTAAGCAGAACTTTTGATGTAGAAAAGACAATTATGGAGTGGACGGCAGATAAACAGCATTGTGCTCTTGCTGGCTCCACTGCAAAGGTAAAATTTAATCGCTTAATTTGATCCTCTGAGTACAACCTGGCAGGGAGCCTGAGGCAGAAGCAGAGAACTAACCTAGGAAAGCAGGGGGAGGGCTGTGGAATTTGTTGGACTGGCTAATCAGGCCCTTCCCTAACAGCCAAGAAGGAAATGGATTACTTGTGGCTGTGACTAAGAGACCTATGGCCAACAAGACCAGTTGCCTACATAGACTTCTGCCAAGAAGTATAAGAATAGTTTCACCTTTCATGGTAGTTTTACTCAAGTTTGGAAACAGGTGGGAATATATGAAAAAATTCAGGTAACAGTTTTAACTGAATGGCAAATGAAAATAATAGAAAATGTCTCCTAAAGTCAAAAGTGATTAAATTGCTAGAAACAGCCCCAAATGCCATGGCTCAGATTGGAGGTAGACAGATCACCTAGGACAGGTTCCTGGTATAAGGTCAAAGGAGGCTGAATTGAAATTATATAATGAAATTTTGAGGGCAGAGGCATATTAGATATGATTTAATCCCCCCTCAGTCACATTTTACATATGAGAGACTTCACAGAACTTCTATGTCACTATGTGACTTACCTAAGGTCAAACCTAATAGGCTCCAAAGTCCCTAGTTTGGAGGACTAGTTTCGGGACCCTGGGAATGGAGAAATGGATGCAAAAAGTAATGCAATTAAAAAAAGAAAGTAAGAAAGAAAAGAAAAAAGAAAAAGCTTGACTAACAACAACTGAAGAAGTTACAAATTAGTGAGAAGACATCAAATTGTAACCAGGTGTGAACATAATTTAAATGAATTTTAGTGCTTCCCAGCGCCCCTGCAACCCCTGCCCCATGGTTCTTTAAAAATTTGGGGATGCTAGGATCCTTATTTTTGAAAAAAAAAAAAATCTAATCCTTAATGATGCCTTCAGAAAACAACAAAAACAATTATTGTGTAAAGGGGGTTTACCACTACAATTGTCAAGAAAATGAAATGATCTATATTGTTCCTCTTATTTAAATAGAAAGTTATTAGAAATGTCATTCAATGATTTGTCCACATCATGAATGATTTAAAATGGAGGCTTCTGATTATTTCTAGCTATAAATTGAGAAAAAAAATTAAGCTAGGCAACATTATTAGATTCTAATATCCACATGAACTTTGTCTGAGGTCTTAAAACCCTGCAATTAAAAAAAAAAGGACACCTTGACTTCATTGTTAATATTTTTTTAAAACTGTCCTAGAACTTTTTCCAAAGCTTTTAAATACCATATGACACAAAAGTGGAGAAAAGTTTTCTGTGGTTTATTGAGGAAATTTGTCAGCTGGAATTATTATTGAATCAAGAAAAATTGGCCAAAATGTCTCCATTCTGTGCATGTAAAATTCACCTTAAATCATTATCTCAGATGTGATTTTTCTTAAAATTTGTGGAAGTAAAACCCTTTCACTATCTTTTTGTTGTTGTTGTTTTGGTGCTCTGGATATAGAAAGAGTGATTAAGATATACTTTTAAAAAATATAGATCCTAACTCAAGAAAAAGCTAAAGGACAACAAAATTAGTTCTAAATTGTGGTTAAAATGTGGCTCCCTTTTCACTAATTTGCAGTTTCAGTTGTTGTTTGTCTACAATTGGTTTTTCTCAGCCTTGGATTAAAACACAATATCCATCTGACCATGACAGAATTTGCTGGAGCCTGAAAGTGTAGCACTCTATTAGGTAACTCAAAAAAAAAAAAAAGTATAAAAAAATGAACCTTTTTTTTTTTTTATTTTCATAATTTTCTTTCTGTAAGAGAAATTTAATTTTACAAGACTAGGCATTTCAATAACAAAAATAAACTAGCAGAAAATAAGCCAGTGTTAGTAAACAAAAAACATTTTGACACAAAGACATGTCTAAAGTATTTTGAACTTCTCCGATGAGGAATATGATAAATAGCAAGTGCTATTCCAATATAATTTGTGTGGCTGTTAATCACCAAAGCCCACAGGATAAAACCTTATCCAAACACTATCTGCATAAGAGATGGAATGTACAGAAATATCAATGGAATCTTTGTAAGCAATAAACTCAAAACTTCAAGAGCATTTTCAGAGAAAAGCTCAGCATACTATGTCACTTATCTATCTATCTATCTATCTATCTATCTATTTATTTATTTATTTGAGAGGTATTGTTTATAGAATATTTTGTGGAGTTTGCAAAGGAAAACATAGACAAAGAGGAAGGTGTATTGTGGGGTTTAGGACTATGAGAATGGCTATTTAAGGACCAGGCCTTGTTTCTTAAGCGTGAAAAGGCAACAGCAATGACCAAGCAAGTGTTGAATTTGTTCTGCCAGGATTTAGGAATAAACTGATAGAGTTCCAAGCAGAGTGACTCTGCATATCACTCCCATCTCTGGGAAACTGCCCTGGCAAAGTTACTCAATTATGTTTCCAGTTGAATTATCCAAAAATAAGTGTTAATCAGAGCACTAACTTACCCTTCAGAAAACTTCCATATTACTCATGGTATTTAGTCAATTTTAATTCCAAACAATGCAGAGAAGCCAGGAAAGAATCAGAGTTCACCCTCAATTGCTGGTCCTTGGAACTTACTCAAGCTAACCTACAAATGCCAACACCTTTTCTTTTGTTCTCTTTTTAAAAAAATTTATGTTAATCTGCACTAATCCTTTGAGCATAGGTTTAGTCTCTTTGAATTAACACAAGTATTTAGAATTTTGTTTAATTTGGTTAAGGAAATTCCAGCCTATATTTTTTTGTATACATTAGAGTCCTATACATTACAGGCTTCTTTGAGTCTTCTAATGTGTGTGTGCCAGCTACAGGTTCTGCATTTTTCTGTTATGTACCTGTTCTTCTTGATGGCAATGGACTAATTGCATATATTTCCATGGTACCAAGAAAAGGGCAAAACCACCAAGGGTTTAAAGTATAAACCTTAATAGAAATCTCAGTAAACTCCAGGTATTAATAACCTTAACATTTTATTCAATAATACAATGAATAGTACCCATTATAATTCTCTTAGTGCTATGTCTGTTTTTCTAATTACAAAACGGATAAATATTAAACATTTACAATACAATGTGAATTCAAGATTTGTATGGAGTGCTATAATTATTTAATCACCAGCACGCAGACCCATAAAGAAAATAGTTTGTTGAAAGAAAGGAAGAAATGAGGGAGAGAAGAAAAAGAACTCCCATTTGAACTCTAATAAAGTTGCATAGTATAATCTTTAACATTATTTTTGTGAGAGAACAGTAATATAGATAAAAGCACATGTCATTAAAAATCAATCGCAATTTTATACTCATAAAAATCCTTAGGAATAGTCAAGAGAGCTCAGATGGAAGAGAGTACTATCCTGAGTTGAGTATTCACTTAGTCATTCACTCAGTCAGTATTCACTAAACAAAGAGGAAGGCAATTGAAGGAGAAGAGTCTCCTTTCTCTTTCTTAGACTTCAACCTTTAAGTCCAAGACTAAACTAAAAGTTTTAGGTACCCAGTTTCCTAGACGAACATTTATACAAACACACTGGTGCCTGTGTGTTTGCATGCACATTTTTGTTGGAGATGTTTTTGATGGGGTGGTGAAACAATAGATAGTCAAAGAGAGAAACTATTATCTATCCATGTATGAGCTGAGATCATTTGGCCAATTCCTTGAAAATATGGCCAACTCTTGATGTACTTATTAGTTCATTCACTGATTTGTTTAATTTTTATTTCCTTCAAAATATTTCTTGTGAACCTACCATATTCCAAGCATTGCCCCTTAGCACAGCTAGTCTCCTTTGAAAAAGCTATCAGGCTGGAAAATAAGTTATTATAAGTCTGTAGAGTAAATAACTCAAATACGTCTGAGTTTATTTCACTAATATCAAAATAACTTGTAAACAAATAAAAAGAAAAAAAACCTGAATACTGAAACAAAAATACTATTCAAATTAGATATCCATCTAGGGGTCTATTAGTCTTAACAGTTAGTGAATAAATTGTGACATAGGAACAAGTTCTAGGTAGTAAAAAAGAAAAGAAAAAAAAAAAGCAAGCCGTGAGAGAGAAAACAATAACTAAGGGTGATTTATCTACCTTTACACTGAAACTATACCTAAAAGCAAGCCTGTCTCCTTGCATACCTTCCCTCTATCTCCAAGAAATAAGATGGGGTCTTTAATGAAGTTATGAATCTCTATTCCTATCCAAACTGGGAGCTGGAGTCTAAAATATACATCCTAGCATCTGAAAAATACTTTGAAAGGAAATTTTGATGAATTTTCTCTTTTGAAGCCAGTTCCCTTTAAGAAGCTAGAATTGTTCTATGTGTATCTATAACAAAAACTCAATAGAAAAAAATAAACCTTCTCCAGAGATGACTTGATTTTTCCTTTGCAATAGGTGGACAGTGGAGTAATACCCCTGCTGTGCCATCCTGAGTTTTGCTCAAGGAAATATGCAGGGGCGGGGCGCCCTTCCTACCTATATCCCTAACTGTATCCCAGCCCATGACTTTTAGAATATCCCATGCATCAGTTGAGATGTGCTATTGTTTTTTTTTTCCCCCTATTCAAATGGAACGGATTTGAACTTTATCTCACATATGGTGGGAGTCCAACATTCTTCATAGTTTATCAAGAAATTCTGGAAAGGGAAAGGATGGTGTGTGATTCTGGTAGTAAACTTTGGCTCTGAACTGCTGCTTCTAAATTTGTTATAGATTATATTGCTCTCTCTAAGAGCTATGTCTATACTATACCATATCATTCCTGAAACAGAATATAGAACTTTATCTTTGATTTCCCCCCTAAAGTATCATTCACACTAGTCAAGTGTGTGTAGAACTTTTTAATTAAAGATTTAGAGATAACAAGGGAATTTATGTCATTTGCCTTATATTGCCTCTTTGAAGCTTTCCTCAGATTTCTATTTCCCTCATTTTATGCAGAGCAGTTATGCTCTCCAACCTCTCATAAGTGACAACATATCAATATGCCAGCCTAAACAATGGGCTATATATATACTCTTGTTCATTTCTTTTAACAGTACCACAGAGATGCATTGAAATTCTAGACTTTGCTTTATTCTGCCTCCCTAAACCCCTTCATTAGATTCTTTAGGGAAGGGAACAATATTAACTGATTTCTACTGATGAGTTTGGTCACTCCTCATTTGAGCCAAGGTAGCTATAGTTTGGGTTTTAAATAACCACTTGTTTTTTCTCCATTATAGTAGATGGCCCTCAGTATTACAGATTTCTTTCTTTTTTTCTTTTTTCTTTTTTGCCACAGGGTCACAGTCAAAGCCCTCTCCATATAGATTGGTTTATAGACCAGCTATGGGTTGCCCATAATTATAATCTCAAGATCCAAATTTTCATTGGTCATGCCAAGCCATTTTAATGAAGGAAAGGAAACTTAGAATTTCTTGAGTATCTACTTTGTGCCCAGCATGGTAGATCTATATTCACAACAATGAGCAAAAGAATTACTAGTGTTTCCAATTTTATAGATTAGGAGGCTGAGTTCCCTCTTAATCTGTATCCTAAGAGAAATAACTTGCATAAATCACATGGTAATAGGCGGCAGGGCCAGAGTCTGAATCCAGATCTTCCAACCAGCAAAGTTAAGTGCCCTTTCATCAAAACCCAGTGCTAGGAGAAAAAAAATAAAGTTAAATGTACAGTAGTCCCCCCTTATTCATGGGGAATATGTTCTCGACCCCACAGTGGACGCCTGAAACCAAAAATAGAACCGAACTCTATATATACTATGTTTTCTCCTATACATACATATCTAAAATTTAATTTATAAATTAAACAGAGTAAGAGATTAACAACAATAATAAAACAGAAGAATTATAAGGATCTACTGTAATGAAAGTTATACGAATGTGGGCACTAGTTTTAGGGGACCGTTTGCTGAAGTCTTTGTATAGGCTCAATGCTTTATGGTGCAACACGTTGCTGTCAGAACACATTTTCTGTTCATGTCTTCCACAAATTTAATGCCTTTCTATTTTACCAAGCATGGTGGGCATAACTTTTGCAGTGTGAAGTGCAACAGCAAAACTAGTATGAATTTCTTTATCAGTCTTTACGATATCATGGATAGATGATTTGTTTTTACTATAGACCTTAGCAACGTCAGCATACAATTTAATTTTCTTAAATTGAAAACTTTACCTTTTCACTTAAAGGAAGCACTATACAGCTTTTTCTTTGGCATACCCAAATTGCTAGCATCACTTCTCCAGTGCTTTGGGGCCATTATTAAGTAAGATAAAGCACTTGTGTACTGTGACAGTGGATCTGATAACCGAGATGGCTACTAAGTGGATAGCATATACACAGTGGATATGCTGAACCAAGGGATGATTCATGTCCTGTGTAGGTCAGATCTCATCATGTTACTCAGAAAGACACAACTTTAAAACTTATGAATTATTTATTGACTTATTTCTGGAATTTTCCTTTTAATCTTTTCAATTTGTTGTTGACTGCGGATAATTGAAACCGTGGAAAGTGAAACCACAGATGAGAAGATTCCTGAAATTTCCAGTGTTTAACCCCCCAACCCTGGGGAACTTTGTTTCTGAGGCTTTCTCAAACAGCCTCTCAGATTCTCCCAGCAGGTGATTAGAGCTCATTGTAAACTGCCCAGGGGCAAATAGACTGTTGTGTACAAAGTGTCCTTTCCTCTCTCAAGCAAGGGCAAATTCGGGCCTTCATTTTAGAGGTTAATAAGTACAGAGCTAAGACAAACCCTGAAGTCAATTGGTAAATTTCACTTCTGAAATACATGGAAAACTAAAATTTGAGATTGATGACAGATTTGAAGGAGGTGAGAGAATCATTTGTTTGGAGACAAGAAGCATGATCTGGTGGTAAATGTGAGCACACACACATGCATCTATCTATAAGTGGATACACATGTCCCCATTTTTGCTGCCATGCCTTAGAAAACCACTTAAACAAGAATGGAGATATATAGTGTTGCTACTGGGCTACTGTTCATATGTGAGATTTTGTTGTGGTATATAACATGAAAATGTACAGTAGCAGTAGGTATATCCACATTGTTATGAAAACATCACCACAAGCTATTCAGGAGTGTTTCATCACCCCAAATTGAAACTCCATACCCATTAAACAATAACTCCCCATTCTTTCCACCTTTCAGCCCCTGGTAATCACTATGCTACTTTCTGTCTGTATGCATTAGACTATTCTAGGTACATCATATAAGTGGAATCATAAAATATTTGTCCTCTTGGTATTGGGCTTGTTTCACTTAGCATAATGTCTTTAAGGTCTGCCCTACTACTTTGATTAAGCTATTCAGTGTAGCTTTTCTTTGCTGCCATTGGATAATGGCAGCAACTTCTCTAGGATGAAATATTCGGGGTGGGCTGAGATGAAGAAACTTAGTAAATACACAGATTAACCAAGCAAGAGTAATGTTTATTTTCACAAACATTGGCACTTGAGCAGATCAGCAAAACTCTGGTAAGAGGAGAGCTTTATGTGTGCATTTTGGTTATGTACGTGGTACTATTTTGATACCAAGAATGAGCATTAAATTTAAATTTCCACTCTAGCAAAGATTTACCAAGCCCCTACTATAATAGAAATATCAAGAGAATGCAATAAAGATCCTGTCTTTAATAAAAACAATGTGAAAATTGTATCTGTTTCTTAGGCCCATTATTAGCCATTATTATGAATATCACTCTGAGATATTACGTACAATAAGATAACTGAAGAGTTAAAAATAAAGGTTTTACTAGAGCCTTCAATGAATATTACTCCTATAGAAGAAAGTCATTCCTATCAAAGAGAAGGCATTGTGATTTAATATAATGAAGTGTATATTAAGAACAATGCATTTCTGATGAAATAATGGCCAGAATTCAGACAATAAAATAAGCCAGATTGCTGCAAAAGTTAAAATATCGTAATTCACAATTCTAAGACACACATTTTTATCTTCCTTTTTGATCTCTAAAATCGAAAGGCATCTTACAACCTAGAGATGAAACTGGGTAAATAGAATAACATAAAATCATTGTTTCTTCCCTGGGGTTGTTTGCCTTTCTTTTAAGAGGAGGTTTGTTTGATTTGTGTGTGTGTGTGTGTGTGTGTGTGCGTGTGTGTGTGCGTGCGTGTGCGCGCCCACACGTGTGCTTAGTTTTTAAGAACTTGTTTATGGGCCTTCCATTTCTGATATTAATGATTGTATGAGCCTAGAATTTAAACGGTGCAAAACTCTGACCTTTATTTTTATTCGTCATTCTGACCAGTAAGCAGTGCGGACACTGAAGCAGAAACGATGTCTGAAAATGGTGATGTGTAACCTGAGCCTTCTCTGTAGAACACTGGACCACATCTGCCTGTGTTTGAATCTTACCTCTTGCACTTATCTAGCTGTGTAATCTGAGACAGATTACTTAAGCCTCTCTGGGCCTCAGTTTCCTCAAGTGCTGAACAATGGTATCTACATCATATCATTATGGGGATTAAGCTGATTTAATACAAGTAAAGCACTTAGAATAATGCCTGACACACACTGAACACTCTCAGCTTTTATCAGTTACCACTGTGCCTCACTTCCTTGGTAACTTCTCTAGGCCCATGTGTTTAACTCTGTTCCTTAATTGGGACAAGTCCCAAAATTATACCTTCTTTCCCCTGAATTCCAGATGTCTATATCCAATTATCTACTCCACTAGATTATTTAATGATATCTCAAAGTTAACAGTCTATGGAAGAACTGTCAATTTTTCGACCATTAAATTTTTCCTCCTCCAATTTTCCTGATCTCCATGAATGGCTCTAACTGATCCTTAAGCCACCCTCTTGGTCTATCACACTCCATATCCAAGCTATCAGCAAATCTTGTCAGTTCTACCTTCAAAATATATCCAGATTTGACCATTTCTCATGACCTCCCCTGCATTTTCTCTGGTTTGAATGATCAACTCTTTCTTGAACAACTAGAGTAACTTCCGATTGATTTCTTAGCTTCCTTCCACCTTGCTTCCTATATTATTTTATCCAGAGCGGTCCCTTTAAATGGTGACCCATTATCAAGTTATTCTGTTGCTCAGGACCTTGGCGACCATTTTCCATCTCAGTGTAAAGCTTAAGTCCTTGCATAGCCTATCAGGTGAGGCCTGCTCTAGCCGCACGCTATCCTTTGCATCTCTTCTTTTCCCTCTTTACTCTGTTCCAGCCACTTCGATGTCTTCAAAAGGCTAACATACCATCCTGCTTTTGCTACTTTGTCTTTCTACAAATATTAGGAAGCCTACCTCTTTCTTTCCCTCAGATGTCTTAATCATTTCGGCCATCTTTCCCTGATCACCATGTGGAAACAGCATCCATTTCTCTCTTCAGAGTACACTCTGTTTCACTTCACTTTACATTTCTTCCTTGCACTTATCACCATCTGACATATTATTACCTATTTATTTCTTTCTCCTTGAGATCAGGGACTTTCTGTTCAGTCTGTATCCCTAGGGCCTAGAACAGTTTTTGGCACATAATAGGAGCTCGGTAAACAATGAATAAATGAATAAAATAATGAATGTGTCACTGTCTAAGGATGAGTTTGCTGGAACCCTCATTTGAATGACTGGATTTCCCACTGTAAATGGGATTTGCATTTTTTTATAGGTCTGTGAGAGATTTAAAGAGTGGTTTAAAAAAAGTTTGCTTTTTTTTTTTTCTTCCTCTATCATATTTTCCTCCTGAGATTTAGATACTGTTTCTCTTACTCACTTGTTCAGAGCCAATCAATGTCACCCCCTTCGTCTGCCAAAGTGGTTGCTGAGTGATGATGAGGCATTTCATCCCTTCGGGAGCTTAAAGTGCCTCCTGTGCAGCATGTACAGTTGCTGCTGGCTGTGAGTGAAAATCTAAGGAAATCTCCTACTAGAGAGCATAGACAAGCAACACTCAGACTCCGGGTCAGCACAGAGGGCCTTTCAAGTCTTCCTTTCAATACTTGTGTGGATTTTCAGTGCTCGTGAAAGCAAGGTACCCCAGAGAGCTTGCTGGAGTCTAGTGAAGGATCCCCACAGAGCTTCAACCACAACTCTGCAGAGGCAGATCGAGGGCTCTCTGATGACAAAGCTCATCATATACTTTTATAACTTAATTTCTGATAAAATATTTGAACCAAAAGAAAAATCCCTTCTGGGTTTTACTGTTAGAACTTGCACAGAAAAGAACTCAGCTTTTTCTCTTTAAGGTGACTTTTCTTTTCATGCTGTAGAATCTTATATAGTGATTGCCTAGCAATGTGGTGGTCTTGGTCTGCTCAGGCTACTGTGACATAACACCAAAGACTGGGTGGTGTAAACAAGAGAAATTTATTTCTCACAGTTCTGGGTGCTGGGGGGTCTAAGATTAAGGTGCGCACAGATTCAGATCCTGGTGAGAGCCCACTTCCTGGTTTATAGATAGCCACCTTCTGGCTATGTGCTCATATGGCCTTTTCTTGGTGCATGTCCATGAAGAGAGAAAAAGATCTGTTTTCCTCTTCTTGTAAACCCACTGATCTCACCATGAACATCCACACTTAGGACCAAATCTAAAACTAATTACCTTTCAAAGGCTCTACCTCCAAATACCATCACCTTGGGGGTTAGGTTTTCAATATAAGAATTTTGGGGCGGGGGAGTATACACAGATGTTCAATCTATAAAAGTTGTTAAGAGCTTTCAAGTCAGAGTGATCTGGATTCAGATCTTGGTTGAGATAGTTTCTGAGTGCATTTAGGCAAGTTACTCAACTTTTCTAAGCTTCAGTCTTTAAAATATGTTAAAGGGACAGTCAGCTACTTCACTGAAGTCCTATTGGTAAAGTACTTAGCAAATCCTCACCATGTAGGAAATGTTTAGATGATAGTTGTCATTTTTTATCTTTTAAATGCCTCCCATTGCCTTATGTAATCACTTAAAATATTCAGGAATGTATTCTACTTATAATAATGAAATATGGCACAATTTTTATTTCTGATTTATAATGTTTAAAATATAAAATGCATTATCCCCTAAATGTAAAATGGTTTTATAGGTTCCTATGTTCTTATTTTAAGGTTCGAATTTTTAAATTATGTAGGAAATTTATCACGTATTATTTATAAACATAAAAATCAAGTATTAGATTATAAAAATTCTATTTGGTACTTATACATAAATACTATAGATGAATTTCATCAATTTAATATGAAAGTAGAAAGTGAACATGTCAGACAAATATATATTATTTTTCTTTTATTTATGTAAAGAGCCTAGCTAAGTTTTAGGCATGTGGTAGATGCTTAAAAAATGTTAACTTCCCCTCACCCCAATATCTACATAAAGTTTAACATAACCTAAAGTTTAACATAACCTATAGAAGTCCATGACAAAATGCTAACATTTTAATTTTTAAAAAATATTTCTATGTTTAACATTATTAAATTTATCACTTCGTTCATCTGCCTGTCTTCTACAATTTCCAGTGCAGATAATAAGAGCTGTGAGTACCTATATTCTATTATCCAGAGTGGTTCCTTTAAGTTGTTAATCATTGTTATGTCGCTCTTCTGTTCAAATGTTCGCCAGCTGCCAAGACTGTCATTTATTAATTGAGCCAATATTTATTAAGCGTCTGCTGTGTACCAGGCACTGCTCTGGGTGATGGGCATATAGAAGTGACTAAGATAAGGTCTCTTCCTTGAAGCTGATTAAATTCTAGTGTGGAATGACAGGTAATAAGCAAACAAGTAACCAAGAAAATTTCAGATTTCCAGGAGTACTAGAAAAGGCTGAAAAATAATGAACAAGGGACGTATGTGTTCCTTTAGTTAGCTGGTCAGAGGAGGCCTCCAGAAGTGGTGTCATCTAAGCCAAAGCCTGAAATTTGAACTGAAGCAACCAGCCAGATAAAAAGCCAAGGAAGAGCATTGTGTTGAGAAGGAGATCAAATCCAAGGCCACTGAGACAGATGAGTTTAGCATCTTCAAAGACCAGTGAGTAGACCAGTAGAGTTGAGAGTATAATAAACAGGAGGAGATAGTAGATAGAGTTAGCAGGGACTGGATCATGTAGTGTTATGTAGTCCAAAGGAGAATGTTTAGATCTTATGCCAAATTCAATAAGAAGCGAAAAAAGGATTTTAAGAAGGAGGGGAGTGACATAATTTTACTATGTATTAAAAAAATAAACTCGACAATTGTGTGCTCAGTCGTCTGCAGAGGGGAACAAAGTGAGATCTAGGAGCCCCGTTTGGCAACTATTTTCATAATCTATGCTAGAGGTATGGGGTTTAGACCTAGGTAGTCATAGTAGAGAAGAAGAGAAAGGGAGAAATCAGACTCTTAGGTATTCAGCGAGAGCAAATAAAGAAACAATGGTGGAGGGGGAAGGTTAGCATAGGTTTTGACAAGATGGGGAGTTCTCAGGTTCTGCTTTTGATATATTAAACTTGATATGTTTACAATATATAAGGAGAAATGTCAAATATATTGTTGGATATGGGTCAAAGTTAAAGACATACACTTAGGAGCCAATGGTATCGGGGTGGCATGTAAATTCATTGGGCTAGGAGGAAAAACAGCTCGCAAAGTGATCAAGTTCTGGAGCACTCTAACATTTAGAGGTCTCCTTTATAAAAGGGAACTAGCAAAGAAGAATGGAGATGGAACACTCAAAAGTAGGAGAAAAACCAAAAGAATGTGCTATTAAATAACAATGATTACCAGCAATTCCAGTGCCAAATATTGCTTTAACTGAAAAACTAATGTAATCTTCATAATTTCAAGAGGTAGGCCCTATTATTTTACTCCCATTTGACAGGCAAGGAAACCAAGCCACAGTGAATCAACCATTTTGCCCAAGTTTATAGTGCTCATAAGTGGCAGATCTTAGACTCATATCAAAAGTGTCTATTTGCAAAGGCCATATTCTTAAATAGGACCTGATGTTGGCTCTCTTATTTGCAAATGAAAAGTAACTTTCTATCATCTATAAAAAAAATATGACAAACTTCATTGAGAGACAAAATAAGGTGACAAGAAAGTACCCATTGGATTTGTAACATGGAGATGGATTGTTTTAGTGGAGATAACTTTTTCAGTGAAACATTGGTAATAGAAGACAGAGATGGGGGTTTACAAGCAAGCAGGAAATAGGAAGTAGAAACCACAGTGTTAGATGGTTCTTGTGCAAACTCCTATTGCAGAGCAGAACAAAGAAATGGGGCTGTAGCTAGAGAGGGATTTGGGACTCATGGGAGGCGTGCTGGTTAGATCTTCTGGAAAACAGACCACAAAATGGAAATAGAAGTACAAGAGATTTTTTTTTGAGATAATGCCTTTGAAAGACAGAAGGGGAACAGTAGGGAGGGAAAGCAGTTAGAAAATGAAATAGGTCTGACACCTGTGAAAGGAGAGGGGCAAGGAAGGGGATTAGATAGGAAGAGATTATGGTGCAGTTCTGAGAAAGTCTCAGCTAGCTCAGTTGGAGAGCTGTGTTATAAAAATAGCTCATAGAAGCGTCCTTTAAGAGGCAGAATGGCCTGGATTTTGGAGCCGTGCCATGCCCGGTTATTGGCTAGGGTTATCTGGGAAAAGCCTCGAATGGGCTTAAATGCTGTGGTAGACCCAAGGGTGCTGCAGCTGGATACTCTCAGCTGAGCTCCTTGCAATTGATCAGCAAGACCTTTCTTAAAAGGCAGACCTGAATAAACTTCCATGGCCATCACAGAAGGGTTGTTTATTTTGCATTTTGGCTTTTTAATGTTTGTGTGCTGATGGGAATCAAGATATAACATAGATAACCAGTTACTTAAAAATTAGTTTAGGACTTAAGTCCTATTGCGGTCCAATAATCCCACTTCTGGGTAGTTACCTAAAATAATTGATATAAGGATCTCCACAAGATATTTGCACTCCTGTCTTCACTGCAGCATTATTCAAAATAGTCAAGATGTAGTAACAATGTAAATGTCCATCAACAGATTAGTGGATAAAGAAAATGTAGTGTATTAATAAAATGGAACATTATTCAGCCTTAAAGAAGGAAATCCTGCTATATGGGACAACATAGATATTAAGCTTTGAGGTTTATGGCTATGCTACCCTGAACAAGCCCGAACCTGTCTGATCTCGGAAGCTAAGCAGGGTCGGGCCTGTTTAGTACTTGGATGGGAGACCACCTAGGAAGACCAGGTGCTATAGGTGTAAAAAATAAAAAATAAGGGATTACAAGATGACAAAGTCTTTGCAATCTGTGAGGTCAACTGAGGGTTGCCTCGCCTAAATATAAAAAATAAATAAATACACTTTGAGGACATTATGCTAAGTGAAATGAGCCCATCAAAGAAGGACAAATACTTCATGATTCCACTTATAAGAGGAATACAAAGTGATCAAACTCATAGAAGCAGGGAGTAGAATGGTGGTTGCCAGGGGCTGGTGGGAGGGGGAAATAGCGAGTTGCTATTCAAAGGGTATAAAGTGTCTGTATGCAAAATACATACATTCTGGAGATCTGTACAGCAGAGTACCTATAGTTAACAATACTGTATTATACACTTAAATTTTTTGTTTAAAAAAAATCTGGATTCTCTTGAGCAAAAAAAGTGAGGGTTTTTAAATCAGGGTGCCTCCGTTTGAGGCAAACTAAATGCATGTGACCTAACATATGCCGTGAGAAAATTCTGAGAGCATGCCTATGAACTTAACTCTGTCAGATCTCAAACTTTAGGTTAAATCACATGATCAAATACTAACTTGATGTTCCTTGTGAATATTTAATTTTACCTAAGCAGTTCAAAACACTTAGTAAATAAGTAAATGTCATTACCACTTTTTCTTTATTGTGTCCATGAAATGGTGATATAAAGAATGTAAATGAAGAGCTTGAGTTATAAGACACCAAGGCAAATTATGTAAGAGTTCACTGAACTCAGCTATAGTTTAATAAATCTAGAAACCCTTTTGGGTACTGACATGATGATAAAGCTGACATCAAACATGAGTCAAAAGTATTGAGAAATTAACTGTGCAAAACACTAGTCTTGTAGCCTGCTTTATTGGATACAAGCTCAATTGCATAGGTTGCAAAAAAGTTAGCGGTTTGAGTTGTGTATATTTTTACTGGGCTAAAATAATGCCTTGGATTGATTGATATTATGAAATACACACACACACAAATTTACAAACCCTCATAGATTACCAAAAGACAGACAAGATTTTTCTATACTAGATCAAAATACATACATATTTTAAAGTCAATATAGCACTTATGAAACAATAATATATTCTTCCTCAGAGATAATGGGTTTCCCATTAGAAGTAGAATAATTCCTGAGATATCAATTGCTTGGGGACTCTTCATGAAAATTATTCTAGTACTCTGAGGTAGCACTAAGGCAATAATATAGCAGGCACAAAAATATTCACAGCTACTTTCTGTTCCCTGGGAATTTAGATGGGTAATCCCATATGGTTAATAGTACTTGTTATGTATGCTAGAGAATGATTCCAAAACAATAGAAATCACCAGGGAATAGTAAGAGGGAGCTAAAAAAATGAGAGGAACCTTGATTTTCTAATGAAAATCTTGCTGCTGGCAATTTTGGCCAGTGATCGCCAATACTATACTTCAAACCAACTTACATGCTACTTTTATTCAAGAACCTGACTATGGAAGAATTTTGTTTGTTCCACTACTTGTTTTATCACAACACAATAATGTTCTCAATACAGAGACTGACTACTTACTCTGTGGGGCTACACGGGTTATCTGGGAATTATCAGGAGTAGCTTTAGTGAGAAAAGAGTAAGGTTATCTGGGAATTATCAGGAGTAGTTTTAGTGAGAAAAGAGTAAGGATGAAAAACTCATGAGTGTCATGCCTCCAGGTACAAAATTGCTGCCTCCGTGCCCCTTAGAGAAAAATGACATTACACATAGCAGGAACAGCAATATGTTCCTCTCACCGTCTCGTATTTGTGAAAGGATTTCCTTCCAGAAAATACAGGGCCCAGGGCATTATGTCAGGAGCTAAGCAAAGCCACGAGTGCTTCATTTTCATGAGGACCCATAGATTGAGACAAAATAGGTCTCAGACTTATAACTTAGGAACCATAGCTCTGAGAGCAAAACTGATTTTGTGCACTGAGGCAATGGGATTAAATTAATGCCACAAGCTCTTCTCTTTGTGAAAGGTAAACTTCTCCTGGCTGAAGAGAACAGCAATAATTATTCAAAATTCCTGAAGTAGGCCAACCATTTGTCCAGAGGGCAAAGAAATCCTGCTTGACTGGCTTCCACTCGAAACCAGTGTCAAGTTCCTAACCTTATGAACTCCCTAGAACAATATTAGGTGGAAAAGGAGGAGCTGTTCTCTTAACTTCTCTCTCTCTTTCTCGCTCACGCTCTCTCCTTCCCCTCTCTCTTTCCCCCTCCCCCCAAATTAGAGCAGGCAATGTGTGGTTATGCTTGCATTGGCACTCACAGGTTATTTCTCAGAGGGAATTGTTACATTTGATTATGAACTTCCATCTTTTATAAATTGGATGATATTTTTCTTAGTTTCCCTTTCTTAAAACGGTAGTGTTTATTAAGGGAATTCTCTCTTTCCTTGAAGTGGGTGGTGTTAGTAGGTGAGTGTGTATGTTAGTATAGACATACTCTAATAGTTTAAAAAGATATTTTTGTGTTGTGAGTGATCGACTGCTTTTTTTCTCTGAGTGATTTCTGACCGGAACTAGTGACAGTTGGTTCCAGAACTGGAGGAAAGTGAGGCATGAGACCTGACTGTCTAAAGCACTGGCTCTTAAAACATGGGAGGTCACAGATTTCCTTGAAATTTTGATTAAAAAAAAAAAAAGAATAGGAAGGTATGCTTGAGAGAAAAAAAATGTTTATATGGTCACAAAGAATTTTATATAGAATCTCAGGAATTTCAGAACCCCCCTAACAGGTACAATAGACCCTCACCCCAAAGTGTGTGAATATCAGATAGGTCCTATATAATGAAAAGGTGGAAATTTCTACCTCTACCACCCCTCAACCTATGGGTGAAGTCCTTAGGTTTTCCTAGTCGGCCCCATTGCTCTGAGCTCTGCTATCAAAAAATACAGGTCGGTCATCAGTAGCAATGACTAGATTTTTCATAAGTGCTGGTTATGAAGCAAATGCTGCTCTACCTTATCTTCCTCTAAAAGCTGAGTTCTTCAAACTTCAACCACAGACAATGCATTGCAAAACTCAATTGGAGCACTCAGGAATTCACTTATGAGAAGATGCACATGATTTCAAAACTGGCTCTAGTTGGGTGGTTTTGCAGTTGCCTATGTGAAATGATCTGTCAATTTTAGCTCTGATCTTAGGAAACACATAACCATGTCTTGATACATTCTTCATAATAAGCAGCTTGGATAATACTCCTACTCCTGAATTCAAAGATTAAAAGTATCTGGAGAAAGAGCTAACCTCTTTCTTGAGACATTTCCTCCAGGGCAGGCCGAAGGTATATTGGGAAAGGTGAAGAAGAAAAGCTTATCATTTTTCTAACCATAGTATCCTGAGCTGTCAATTCAGCAGCTTTCACAAGAACTAAACCTACTTAAAAAAAAAAAAAAAAAGGAGCTTGAAAGTGTTGGACCATTAGCTATTCTGATTCTAGTCCATGACAGGAAGCAAAGGTTCTTATTATACCATGTTCTATTTTTGATCTAATCGTATCAATAGCCTGAAGTCTCAGCATGGTAATGGTGGGGAAATTCTTTGATGATAATTGGAAACTGCACTGCCGTGCCCCTTAAGTTATAAAATCTGACTGTCACTAGGAGTGTCATTTGGGCTATAAAGATCCAGGGATAAGAAAAGTGGGCATCTGAAGTCTATGTGGAGGGTACAGTAGCAAGTCAGAGCCTCTTGTGAAAGTTCTCCCGTTGGTTAGGTTGGGATATTGAAGGAAGAAGGTGTGTGTCCCCACCTTGATATTTCATATCCTCGAGACAACTCAGTATACCATCATTCAAACACCTAGAGGGACTATCTTTGCTTTTTGTGCAAAGCAAAAAATTGACAACACAATATAGGAAGAAAAGTCACACTACACAGCAGTTATTGACAACAGTTAAGTATAACACGAGGCGTTAAAACCTGGTACCTCCTTGTCATGATAAAGATTGTAGCAAGAACAGGAAATGGCACAGCACAAATCCGTTTTCATGATAATGATCTCATAAGTGCAAAGAGCATAGGAAATGGAACAAATGAAACCCATTCCATTACCACCTTCAAACGGTAACCTTCGTGTCCTAGTCACATGCCCTACTTGTGGTCCTGATTAAAAGCACAAAGGAAATCAAAAGGCTGACTATGATACTGGAGGAGAAAAAGAGCCCCCACTTATTGGTGTGCATGTGTGTGTGCATGTGCGTGCATGTGTCTTTCCTCCTTTGACCAGAGAATTCCTTACAGCCAGTTCCCTAACTTTGACCTGAATAAAGCAGGTCAGACACAGGAGGAACAAAGAAACCTAAAAACCAAGGACTCATCTGGGAATACTCAGTCTCTTCACCATCCTTTATCAGGATAAGGAAACCCTGACATTCCCCCAAAGAGAAGCAGTAAACAAAGAAAATGACTGAATGCCTTTCTTCCTGCTAACCCTCATAGCTTCTCGGCCTATTGAGGAAAATGAAGCTTCTGTCTCATGGTGTGTTCTCTCTCCCCTATCTAAAGAGGCTGCAACTTGATTAGGGCTCATCTAAAAGTACAAAGGAAGGTCTCAGGAACACAAGGAAGCCAGAACTTGAGGTCAGTCAGGCCAGGTCAGAGTTGGTACTGCCATCCATTTCTCTTTGACTTGGCCATGTCTTACAAGAGGATCTATTTCCCTTGGCAAACTCTTTAATACTATATGAAATTAATAATACATCATCTCACCCCAGGATGCTACTTTACATATGAGGGGGAGTAGTGGGGAATGATGGCTGAGTTTGCCAAATAAATACTGGAGAAGATGCAAGCCAAATTGCCTGGAGTACTATGCCCACACTGTGTTTCCACCAAATGTCACTCACTCTGCTCAGCTGGCTAGTAACTCTTTACATGGCATCTAGTAACTGCACTATATGTCTTCTTCTACTGGGGATTTGTCCAGGCAAGCAAGCCTGAATATACTTACATTTCAGGCATCCTGGGTGTCTGTCCCTACTAGATGATATTCCAATGACCAAATGGCCCTGGCTGGTTAATGAGGAATGTAAGAGTATTTCTTGCCTTGGCTATATGTCATTTGTTAAGTAATATTGGGAGATTCCCAGGATATTTCACATCTTAAGATAGCAATTGGTGACCTCTCTATCAGATGCAATGCTAAAACTTTTCTGTAGTGCACATCAGTTTCCTAAGGATTATATTTTGATTCCCAAGACAGATTACATTGAAATTATATTTTTGAAGAAAAGAATGAAGCCCTAAGTTTCAAATGTTCTGAAAGTAGGTTATGAGCACTAAAAAATAATCATTTGAGGACAGTTCTACATGAGAAAAGGAATATGTTGGAAAACTGGTTAAGTAGTTTCTAATCACTATGACCTTCCCAGGAAGTTTCAACTGATTGTACATGATTGTGATGAATCACTGCAATGGGTCTGTTTTATTTATTTAAAAAAAAATTCTATAATAGTCCTTTTAAAAAGTGATATGATTTGAGATAACTAGAATCTAGATTGTTATTATATATATCCTCATCCTCCAATTTTTGTCCCAGTTTTATCCTTGTATTTTTCATTCCCAAATGACCATCTTATATGTATACATACCTTTACGTATAACTATTTCTTTTCATTTTTTCACTATTTTATGGGAGATATCATGGTTGTTCAGAGAGAGAAGTAAAATGAGAGCGAGATGAGGTAGATCTCACCATGTAGCCTGAAGGTGAACCCTTGGCATTTCTGAGCGTTAGTTCTCTCATTTGTAACATGAAGACATTGGTCTACTTCGTATTGGAGGTTGCCTCTAATTCTAAAATCTAAAAGACATTGAGTTTCTATAAAATCTAAACTTGTGACATATACATCACCTGTGTTTGTCGATGACTATTATTCTGTGGATTTTTGGTGAACATCACATTCAATGTCTTTTTTTTTTAGGAGGGCATTATCTTTTCCATGAGTATTAAAACCTACATCTCCTGTTTTTGCCTGTAGTTCTTTATCTTTACAGATGAGAGATACTTTCTTATCTTTGATGTCTGTTTGCTCAGCATCTATTTTTAAGGAATAAAGACATAAGAATAGGAAAGAAAATTGTGGAATGAATTTTACAGAAAGTTTGCAAAGTACAGATGGACCTGTGGTGAAAAAGAAAGGAAGAAAGGTACTTTAGTTAGGATGCTGCAGGTATAATCTCCAAAGTAAGGGAATTATATTTTTAAGAACTAAAACTGAATGAATGAAGAAATAAGAGTCTGTATATGTGAAATTCTGAACTATATTTGCGAAGGAGACTTGTAACTTCTGATAAACAATTGTACACCAGTCTTATTTTAAAAAGTAAACCATTCTCTGGACACATAATTAGAAATGTCAGAAATACTTTTTCAATTCAGAAGCATGAGCCAGAACCAGCTTTCCTACTATGTATAATGCCACCCGTAGATACTCCTGAAATACCCCTAACTAGAGCTACCCAGCTGGCAGGGCTGCCCTGTTCTCCGCCATCCCCTCTGCTCCAGTACTCTCTTGGGTAACCCATGCCTGTTTCACAGGCTTTCATGCTGTGGAACCAGAGATAAGAATTGTCTCAGGCTTGCACAGACAATAAATACTGACCACAGAAAGGTGCCATTTCCCATCCCAGAAGCGGTATCAACAGAAAAGGGAACTTTCTTTGATCTTATCCAGGGACTTAGGCCATTTTCAATTACTCCACTTTGGCATCCTATTTCCTAACTTGACAGTCATGTTGGTTGGTTGTTTATTTTAACACTTGAGTTTACCTTATTTGAAATTATTTCCCATCTAGAAAAATTCAGCCAGGGACTCAAAGTACTCATGATGTGGTGTGCAAAGAATATAGAGATTGCTTCGTGTGCAAAGACAAACCGGTAGCAAGATGTCATCTCTATTAGTAACTTGTGACTAGCATGCATCTCTGTGAATCAGGTGATATCTTCTAATAAGACTTTAGATTTGAGATTTTATCCTAAGTTGGGCTCCAGTGCCGACATGCCTTTGGCTTCACTAAAAAACTGGTGATCAAGCAGATGTGATTTTGTTACCAAAGATTAGAAAGACGATGGAAAAAGCAAACCAAACACTACAACCTATAACACTACTACCAAGTACAGAAATAACTAAAATAATACAAAAGAACATCAAAAAACAGTTATCCCAAAGATTGTATTTTCACTGTCCCACTTGCCAATGCAAAGTATCCTATTTCTACACATCTGGAATTCCTATCAGTCATTTAGAAAGATAGGAGACAGAATTAATGTGAGTTGTGGTGGTGATTAGAGCACTGTAGACAAATAGAAGAAGGTCAGTATTTGCCATCTTAGCTATGAATTGATGTGCCTGGTCATAGATTAACATAGGTTTTATTCATGAATCATCCAAAATATGTTTAAGTAAGTGTTTGTTGCTCGTATCAGTGCATTTGAGCTGTGGGGAGACCCCTAAGTTATGTGTTAAAGGGCATTATCTACAACTGAGATAATCCAATAAAAGAAATGCCAAATTAAATACATGTGATCATAGTCACATGATTGTACATAATATATCTCTAAACTCATTTTATGCAGACAAAAAGGTGCATTGGTCAAGCTAGAAACAGGTATGCAATGATATCTCTGAAAGGGTTCCATTTGATTTAACAAAAAAGAGAAAGACTTTATGAATAAAGTAGATTTTGAGCTGAGTATTGAGAAAAGATTAGAACTGAATGTAGATGAGAGTGTGACTAAAGGCCAGGTCTTGGAGAAGCAAGTAGGAAAAACAGAACAAAAGCTAGGTGTAACAATGGGAATGTTGATAGATGACCTGAAAACCCAATTCAGGTGCTTAAGGGATTTTCAGAAAAGAATTATGCGATCCAGCAATGGAAACCAGTTAGTAGCATTTAGATAAACATATCTGTAGAGAAGAGGGTCTTGAATATGAATGGTGAACCAAGAAACACTAGCTTAAGTAAAGATAATCAAAACCCAGACGAGAAATGAGCCGAAAACAATACAGAATAGCAAAACATAATACATATGATAAACTCTGACATTATTAGGAAATGGAATTCACTGGGGCCTGATATCTTTGAATTTTCTGGGAATAGGAAAGTCTGGCTCTGTCTACAGTTAACAAAATGAAATATTCTTCTCCTTTTTTTCCTCTTCTCTACACCTTTGGAAATTGATTTTATTCTGATTTTATATAAGTAAAGTATGGCATACGAAATTGAATTATAGGATAGATAATCCTATTTTTTCTTGATTCAAAAAGAACTTCAATTTCTTATAGTGCTGTAAGTTTATTAAAAAATGTTGACAGGGATGTGTGGGGAGTGCTGAGAGTGCCGAATAATAATGTTTAACAATTCTTGTGACGTCTTTGAAGTTGGTTACTAGGCAAGGGGCTTTCCATGTGTTTTTCTAAATATTCAATTATGTTCTTTATAGATATTCCCACTCATTACTTTCTGTGTTTTTAATAATAATAAAAAACTTTACTGAACATAATATTGCTCATCAGCTTAATCATTTCAAAGAAAGAATGATTTAGGGCAAAAACCAGTGTGGAATGGCAGCTGCATAAGGATGGAGGTCTCAAGAAAAATTAAGGAATTTAGAGGGTTTTTGGACAAGTTTAACATTAAAATATATAGGTAGATATCTAGAAAGCAATTTCATTTTTTTAAAAAAAATAGTAATAAAAAGATACCACAAAGGAAGAGTCTCATACCGTTAGAACAAGAAAAGTTCTGTAGCAAATGCATGGTTGGATTTTAGAAATATTAAGAAAAAAAAGCTAATATTTTGAATCATTTGCTGCAGTTCTGAGGCCTTACTACAATAATTTTAATCTTCTGTTTCATGGGGGTGATGAGTAAATTTTTTGTATGATTAGGAATCTTGAGCAATATTAGCACAGATGCAAGATAATCTTAAGCAAGACTCATATTTCTGTATATAACTGGAAAAGCTAGGCCTTTATCTTAAGATATCTTGATTGGAAGATTCGTTAGTTATAAAGGAATTTTATTTTGAGTCTACAAGCACATATTGAGTACAGAAGCATGTAGGTCATAAGCACATTCCCAAAGAAGCATCAAGTTGAAAGAAAGCCCTACAGATGCATTTTCTCTACAATGCTTTAGATTAAGACAAAATACTAATTACCCCAGAACAGAAATGCTAATGTATCAATTACTCTACATTCTCTAGCCCTTTTTTAGTGGTCTCTCTAGTACATGGAATTAGGTAAGACAATAATTCCAAGTCATATTAAGCAAATAAGAAATCCTTCCTGTCTTTCAAATTAAATAACAGAATCACAGTTGCCACACACTGGCAGATATTGCAGGTGAAAAAAATACTGGTTATCAGTTTTCTGCCCAATATTATGTCTTATTCTGTCAAGTAATAGTGCAAACTAAATTGGGATTTCTAAAATTGCTGTGTAATTACAGAAAAAGAAAAAATTATTCTAGGTATATGATATTCTGGCATTGTATTACTATTTGTAGAGCAGGTTTTATATGTTGCCCATTTTATATAACAGAAGAAATAATATGATGATAGGTGTATAAGCAGGAAATTCCCCTGAGGGAAGGCTGCAGAGGGATTGGTGTTTACCAAAGTACATTGTATATTAGAATCAATGGAACAGAAATACTAGGAAACTTTGTATTTATTTCTGGTAACATCGAATAATGTGTTGAGAATTATAGGGTGTATTTATAAGAAGTGATATAATTCAGTAAAAAATAAAAATATGGAAAAACATTATAATTCAGTCAAATGCTAAACTCAGGATACTCAAGTCTATAAATGGCATCTGAAACAGAAATGGCTATCTAGAAAACTTGTGAAAAATCTGATCAAGCATTACTAATGTTTAGCAGTCAGATGAAAAGTCCTTTCTTCATGTTTTTCTTTATTATAATGCATCCCACTATTACTTCAATGATATTTCCCACAGTGCTTGCAAGTTTAATTGAGCTTAAATATAGCATATGTAAACATAGAATTCATGATTGGAAACGTTAGGGAAGCAGAAGTTCACAAATTATGGGGAGAATAGAACATCACTTGGCATTTGGATGAAATGTTTTCCTTCGGTGTACTTTCAAATCTATTACCTTGTTTTATTTTAACAGCATTTATATGATATGGGTAAATTTGGCCTTTAGAATTATTCACATTTTATTGTAGAAAATGAGCTTGCTACCTGCCCAAGGAGAGAAATATGGAATTTGTATTCAGACCGCAACTCCATCACTTTGATATTCTTTCCAATATCGCTTGCTGGATGGACTTCCACAAAAGTTAGAAATGACCCTGAGAAGAAAAAAATTTTAAAAGAGAGACAGACAGGTGGCTTGCCAGGTGAAGATCATGCAGTTTTATAGTCCTTTGGATCGGTTTGGTCATCGTTTTTAATCCATCCTCTCACCACTTATGATCTGGAGAAATAATGTTTTTTCTTATGGTATTTTTAATGCATCTCACATGCTTTGAAAAGTATCCTTTACTACATATTTCAAAAAGAAACTTAAAAATATTGAATTGTAGTAGATCATAATACAAATCCCTCCTGACCCCGATCCTCACTCTTTGTCCCTAAAAATCACCATTTTTATCACTTCAACCTGGAGGTATATAACATTTGACAAAATGAAGTTACTATATTTGTCTTATGTCCTTCTTAGAAATATTGTCAAAATGAAATTACTATATTTGTCTTATGTCCTTCTTAGAAATATTGTCTGTATATGCCATGCCTTCTATGTGTCTCTGTCCTGAGAGTTTATAACATCTTCTTTAAAAAGTGATGGTCTTTATGCCAGTTAAGACAGATATTATTGTAAAATAATAGTTCTTTTATAGGAATTTTTGCTAAAGGTCATTTCAGTTTTTATTTCTCTAGATAAAAAAAAAAGACTGTTCTTTAAAATATATATTTTTTAAATCTTAAATTGGTGAGACAATGGTGTATATACCAATTTTTAAGAGCTGTGTTGTATTTTTGGCATGGGTATGGAAGCTCCTCTAAATATAGTTATATGAAAATTTCAACTTGCAACACTAGTTATTTCTGTTCCTAAAAGTCATTTTTTTGTTTGAAGTCCTAAAAATCATTGCTACTTACATTGTTAAAAAACAAAACAAACAAAAAGAACCCTCCATGGGTTACTGACTTACTGAATTTTCCTAAATTATTAAAGTAATCCAAGCAAGTTAAAACTAAGCTAAATGTTAAGACAGTGAATTTTATAGTTGAGGTTCTAAACCTACTTTTAAAATTGCTTCACATAGCAAGATTTTAAGTACTATAAGGGTTAGGAGTGATGATATATTTCTGTCACGCCTCCATCATCTATTGTAATTCTGGACAAATAATAGATGCTCTACAAATGCCTGACTGTTTAAAACAAATGCTCATATCATCTACCTCTTCCTTGACCTCTTAATGATTTATTTTTGCCAAAGCATACAGATGGGACGTTATTCCAATGTTTGTCAATTAACACATTTAAAAATTTAACATTGAGTTTAATAGGGAAGGAGGATGCCAGAACTAGCCAAAAGGAATAAGTGATTAATTCTGAAATAATAAAAGGGTGCAGCATTAGCAACAATAGTCAGTTTTATGCTTGCAAGGAAATGATGAGTGGGAAATTTGTGACACCTGACTGAAAATCAATGCTCCTGGAAGGTGATATAATAGCTTTAAGTTGGAGAAAAATAAGTACAGGGAAAATCAAAGCTGACACGGTGAAACTGCTCAGAAAGAAGTAGGTAGAATAATGACAATGTCAGGCAACTAATGGAGCTAACGAGGCATAATGTGATGGCGCGAAATATCTCGTGTCTTCTAAAACAACCAGTTAATTTAGCTGACTAATTAGCTTACTCACCTTTTCTACTTAATCTCTTAGGGACATCCTGGTGATCCTCTTATATTTTATATGTTTTTTTTTTTCAGAGAATTCTCAAAATAATACTTAATATAAGAAGAATACACTTAAAAAAAAAGAATGTTAATTAAGGCATTTATTTAGTAAAGTGATAATTATCTAACTCCAAAACAAATGCGAAACCTGTTTCTCTGGATGAGAAAATATGAAGGAAAGAGTTATGAAAGTAAAAATGTACAGCTCAATTTTTTTTTTTGGCTCCAATAAAGAAAAATATTAAAATGTAATGATTTGCACTTTAAAAGAAGAAAGCTTAATATTTGATATAAAAAGCTTGCACTTGTGTTATATTTTCTTTATGCTAAGTTATTCCTGCACTCCTGTTTTAGGTGCGAAGAGACTTGTCAATCGCTTCCTTCACGGTCTTCTGTTTTAGTAATAGGAGATAGATCTAGAAGTGGCTAAAAGAGAACATGAATTGATAGGGATTCTGAAGATATTTGGACCTACTGAGCAACTTCCTTAAAATTGCAGAAGAGTTACTGTTTTCAAGGTAGCAGCTAGCGTGCACCCTTCTCTGTCAAGCCGATTTAACTTGGCTAGACATTAGGCATTTCTTTGGTGAGTTAAAGGGTCTCAAACAACAAGGGATGTTTTATCTTGGTTAAGCTGATAATTTGTCCTACTTAAGCAAGTAATGCAAATTTCCTTGCAAAGCTCTGTGCTCATTAGCTTATAATTAGGGTAATAAACCTGGAATCACCAAACAGATCAGCGAAAACATCATAATGCTGTAAATGTGAGAGTGAGTTTATCCTGCCCTGCAGGAACCATTAGAGTGATTTCAGAAATCTATTCAAATTCTGAATGCAGCCCTATAGGTAATAATCATAAACTTAATTTCTGGGAAGAAGAGGAGGAAGCAAGGGTTTGGGGGTATGAAGATACTAATAGTTCATGTGAAAACCAAAACTTTTAAATGTATTCTTAATATAAAGAATAATTCCAAAAATATGTTTATGAATTATCATTAAGTGGGTGTTTCACAGAAATTTTCACACATGAACATTTTTGTAAGTAAGCACTTACTATGCTGCTGAGGAAAACCAGTGGCCTGGAGGTACTCTGAGCAATTAGTCAAAATTCACTTAGTCAAAGAATTATGTCAAGAAGACAGCCCAGTAGAATACCCTACAAAGCTCAGAGTCTATACTCTGCCCTCATTATATGGAATCCTGGGGTGGATAGATAACTTGAACTACTCTAGAGAAAGAGAACTTTGAGGTCACAAGAAATCACGGAATTCTGCTTTCTTTTCCTTGTAAAACAAAAACGTTAATTCTACACAGCTAATTTGTGTACATAGAGTACACCTTTCATTCTGCTTTGCTTGCAAATTATTTGCAATAGTCATTTTGCCAATTGTTTACAAATATGCCCCCTCCTCCCTCAAAGCTGACACCAGTCTAAATCATGCCTCTACATGTTAAGTATTTTCTGTTTATTTCTGAGCTCCACCCAACTTGTTCATTTTCCTCATTACTCAAGATTTAGAAAAAGTTGATTCATGTCAGTGCTACACTGGGTAGATTGACTAAAACTAACTTCAAGATTACAGTGGACCTCTCTTTGTAGAAGAACCTAGAATTGTTCTCAGCCTTCATGTGTTTGTCCTAATCCGTGTGACACTTAACAGAACTGAATTTCCTTGTGGATTAGGATAACCATTATACTATCCTTATATGTAGTATTTAGAATATGTATCTTCTTGCTTAAAAAGTGGAATGTTGAGACGCTAAATTTTTCCAATCTTTGCAGAATTGACAAAGAGGACTCGCCAGTGATCTGTTTACTCCAAACACGTTGCTACTACTGAAGTGGAAACTCTTATTCAGTTATCTGTTAGGATCTCTTTAGGGACTAAAATGCAGACTTTTAGCTAAGATGAAACTATTAGAAATTTAGAAAATTAGAAATATGTGTCTGTTTGAAAGGACCACAGTGGAATCTTAGTGTATGCTAAAAGGGGAACAGGAAGATACTTATCATGTAGTATTAGCTAAAAGACCAAATGTGCATGGTGGGCTCAAATTTATTTTTATTTTTGCTGTCACTCCTTTACCTTTGAAAAAAAAGTCAATTTCAGTTTCTTTGCTCCCTTCCCCTTTCTTCATTTATCAAAGACATAGATAACCATTATACTATCCCAATATGTAGTATTTAGCACTAATTTACATTTTACCAGCATATGCACACCTTGCTTCTTGGCCTTTTGGCAAAATCAAAAATTGTTATAAATATATAGTATGTTTATCCAAACAGATAGACAAACTATTTAATCAAATAACTTCAGTTTTACAAACTAGCGGAAATACCCTGCCATTTTTCGAAAAACAGCTATTGGGGGTCGGGTACAAAAATATATTCCCGAGCTAACGTAATAGAAGGGAGGAATTGCCTTTGAATACCTTTTAGTACTGAAGGCTAACTCATATACATAAGAAAAAATTTTAAAGGTGATAGAAATGAATTGGAATTTTTGTAGGTTGCTAGGGGAAAAGAAATGAGAGGAAAATAGGGACAGACAATGGGCTAATATAGCAAATACCAAGATATTGAGAAGCTTCCAGCTTCAGGATTTCATCAACACTGTTTTACCCCAGTCCAGGAGAAACCATCCTGCTTATTAGTGATCCTTCTCACACTGCAGCAGCGCATCCCTGAACCCAAGGCTGCAGCTCCGTCCATGCTCCTCTCATTCCTGCGTGTCGTCAGCACTGTTGATTGATCAAAATGAGGGGCTCAAACCTGAAAATAGACCTTCCTATTCCCCAAATACCCACCCCTATCTCTATTCTTTTTCCCTAGAGACTGTTTTCCCCATGATATCATAGAAGGGAGAACATAATTTTTTTTTCCCCTAAATTTAGATGTTTCATATTTACTGTGGGAACTTGAACAATGAAGTAAAGAATAATATCTAGGCTTCTTGCAGATTCAGTCAATGGCTTGTTAGGCTGCTGCTTCATTGTTATTTAGGACAGAAAAAAATAAAAGTATAGAATCTTTTTGGTTTAGTAAACAAAAATAATTATACAAAATTTGTCTTTAGATCTCACCCTCAATCCTGTCCTCTTTTCTCTTTTTGAGATCGCAGCTAGAAAACTCTGTGCCATCACCTCTCTCATTTATACTTTTCTATGCGTGCCCTGTCACTGTGCTACTTTCTTCAAGGAGGTTTGCATTTTAAACCCTTGCATTCAATTCTGCAATGTAAAGCTTTGTCCGTCGGACATTTCTATGATCATACCACATTTACTTAAGAGACGGGCTCTGAATTGAACTTCATTAAGATTAAGATGGGGGAAGTGACAGTAGTGGGTGATTTTTGCTCTCATCCCCATGTTCTCTTGCATTGGAATCCAATGGCAGCTGCTCCATACCCACTTTCAGGAGGTATAGATAATGGAACTAGGAGCTGGTCTGAAATTCTTCGAATCAAAACTGAGACAAAGAACTCCTGATGAAGACAGGGTTTTACTCCACTCCTAAAGCAAGCCTCAAGTCTCTTGCTCCGATTCTGAAGTAGCTAGGAAAGATGAGGAATACGGGTATGTCCTACAAGACTGGTGGCTTTAGACCAAGTCAGGAAAAACTGTTTCCAGGCCACTTTAAAAAATTCAACGTGAGAATAGCTTCATTTGGTCTTTTGGGAGGGTAGGTATATTCACCCAATTTAGATCCCCTATGTAATGTCAGTGAAAAAAAATTGAATCACTTTTTAGTTACCAATGTGTTAAGGTTTGTCATGATACAGGGCAATTTTATAATTACATACTGAAAATAGGTCCTCTAGCACTTGGAAGAGTCAGGAAGATTGTACATCTGAGTCAATCACTCATCACTGACCTGTAATCTGATCCTCTTTAAGACATACAGAATCCCAGAACCGTTAATGTTAATGTCAGTAATTCTATGGAGAACTAATTCCATTGGAAGTGAATGAAGAAAGCTTCAAACTTGAGTCCTGTGAGATGAGTAGAAATTGAGGCTGGGAACCCAACATTCAGTTTTTAACACGAGGGCAAATGTCATTATTTAATTCAATCTCCCAGATTTTATAGAAGAGGAACCAGATTAGCGACATAACTTCTCAAGGCATTTAGTGGCAAAAACCTGGAGTCAGAGTACCCCAGTTTGATTACTGGTTCCAGCATTTTCCGGTGGTGGGGCATTAAGCATGTTTACTTCTGCCATGCTTTTCTGTCTACAGAACTGGGTGATTTTGCAGTACTGTATCATGAGGTTGTTGCAAGGAATACATGTCATACATACAAACCACTCAAATCAGTACTTGTAAGTGATCTGCACTTAATAAATGATAAACTTCTTTCTGCAACTCTCCTTTGAAAGGAGGCATTTTAATTTTTCCTCAGGACTTTTAGAATAATTTAAAGAATATAGATATCTTCCACTGATACAACATTCCTGAAAGAAATAGCATCTCTGTGCATTTTAGAATTAAAAGATAAAGTAAATTTAATTTTAGTTTTTATTTGAAATATAAGTGGGTCTTTAGCATGAACTTAGGCCAGGCTTGAAAACATGTAGTAACTCGGCACGTTAGACGAGCATTTCATTTCTGGCTAAGCCTTGAGGAATGGGAAAAGGAAGTGAAATAGCCTCCTCCATTCAGAGATAACACTCCCCACCCTGCTCATAACTTAAGACAGCTCTGCACTTTGATGAGAAGAGGACAAGAGATGAAAAGAAAGATAAGAAAAATAAGACTGTTTTGCAACTCTGCCTTTCTTAGAATTCCTCTTTCCATGAACGTCTTCCTTTCTCTTTCTAGCTCTCTGCCTATCACTCAATGCCGATCTCTTCACGAAAATTTCCCAAAGTCCAGCCCACAACCCCTTAGTCTCATAAGTTTGTGGCATTTATTATTTCGTTCATTTGGATATTAATCCCAAATATTATTATCAGCCACACTCTGATATCTCCTCTGTAGCTTTAATATTTTGCGGTTACTTCTGTGTTAAAATTTTGTTTCCCAATTAGATTGTAAGTAGCTTGAAGTTCCTGGAAGGTATCATTATTTTTTTCTTTTTTAATTGGTTGACCAAAGGGTGGGGGGGGAGGGAAGGAAAGTTAATGTAGGAAAAGAAAGCAAACACTGTAACTCAGAAGAATTTGCCAGAACAACTCAAATACCAGCTTTGCTCCACAAGCCCAACCCCAAAACTAAGCAGGACTGAAACAGCCAAAGCAAAGCCATCACAAAGCTCAGTAAATATTTAACTTGTCTAGGACTATCGCAGGATATTCTTAACTAATCTTTTTGTCTCCAGTCTCTCCTGTCCAGTTCATTCTCCACACAACTGCTCAAATGATCTTCCCTCTGTTAGGCACTGAGTAATCAATTGTTTTACTGAATTTATTAAGCATGTATTTTGTGCAAGGAAAAAGTTACCTTGGTGATTCAAAAGATTATAGCAATGTTATGCTTTAAGTGAGAAGGTAAAGCTTTGGCAATTGAAAGAGCAGAGTTCTAAAGAAACAACCTGGAAAACAAGGTTTTAATACCATGTATGCAGATTGCTTCTAAATTCATCAGGATGACTGCAAACGAGGGCATGTTTTTTATTTATCTCTCTCAATAACCATGACAAAATAATTCTTTATCTACACTAATCTCTATATAATATACAATTTAATCTTTAATCATCTTACTGGAATAATACTGATGTTAGAAATTGATTCAGGAAATATTATACATTATATAGATTCATTCAATTAACAAGTAGATATTCAGTACCTACTACATTCCACGCACCAAGACTGATAACCTACAACAGAAATAAACAAATACTGGGAAGTTATGAGAACCTTGCTTTTTGTTAACCATGACAAAATAAATGCTTCTAGGTGAAACCATACCCTTTGAATTAGTCAGAGTCCGAGCGGGAAACAGACGGCATATTCAAATTAGGAAAGTTTGAGAAGAGTATCATGTCCCTTTTAGGAGCTGGGAAGGAAAATACAGGCACAGTGCAGTGCACCACTGTGAGAGCAGGGCTCTGTGCAACTCTTAGGCCGGCCAGAGGTGATGGGGAGAGGAGAGTTACTGGAACTTGGAGACAGAAAGGGTGTTTGTGAAGAGGCAGCAGGACGAAGCTGAAACCTTGGAAACCCCATGGGGCGGGGGCCTGAGGCATACATATTCCCCTCATCCTCACTCTCAGCATTCACTCGTCTGCCTGTCCAGAAGTCAGAGAGTGAGGAGGCTCACTGATGGGGTCCACACACTTCAGCCACCTAGGCCACAGGTAGTGCGGAGAATGGAGCACGCATCCAGAGGTGACATTATTTAGCACCCCTTTAATACTTTATCATAAGTATCTATGCAGTCAGTATGGGTTGGCAAACAGTGCAATCCTTAAGGAATGAATGATTTAGAGTACACCTTATAAACAGCACAATAATATTCTACTGAGATTCCTAAGGCAAGATGTCAGAGACACTGTCAACGTTGATGCTATTTATAGAAAATGGAAAACTTATGAAGCAAGAAGAAAAAGATCAATTCGAACTTGGTTCGGCTGTGTAAAACTTCTCATTTCAGCTATACATATTAATTGCTTACTATTTATGCCTTATTACCATACAATAATGTGTATCATTAAACATGTGTCAAATTAACTTTACAATACTAACTTTGCAGTGTTAACTTTACACAATTAGCTCAGTTCAAGTTTGGATGGTTTTTATAGGTTTGACTCATGTAAAATATTTTTTCTTTTTCATTCAAAGAAAATGTTTGCTTCAATAATATTTTGCCCAATCACGTGGTCTCTAGAATCCCAAGAAAGAAATACAAAAATTTTTATGGTAGATCCTCCAGCAGTAATATGATTTAATTTAGTAGTGCTTAGAGCCAAACCAAAGCCTAGGATTGGGTTATCAACTAATTCTAGCCATGATATAGAGCAGCGAAAAGTTCACGCCAGACTCTTTATAGCTCTTAAGTCATAGGACTCAGTATGCAGTGAACTGCCACCAAGAGGATCAGATGGGCAAGGGGTGTGCTATCTTTAGCAAATGTATCCTGATCACTAAGACCACATTCCCTGTTGCACTTGAACTAATTCTTGATTGTAGCATAAAACTGGAGACAAGCTGATCTAACCCCAGACACCAATGATTAAGGTCATGATGATGTGTCAGTACTATATATTTGCATTTCCAGTAATGATTCAGAGATCTTATTACTGAGTCTATGTATTCATTCTAAGGATTTATCATAAAACTTTTTTTTTTTTTGCCCTGACAAATGGAGAATAGATGTAGTCCACGAATTCTAGATCCTTTAACCTGCCAGACAGAGAATGCTGAAATATACTACAAGTCGTCCTAAAAAGGCACAGTTCAATTATATCAAAAAGGAATAATTCAGCAGTGGGCCTAATACTATAATTAAAGTAGGTTCAAACTACTATGTGATATGCATTTAAAGGATTAATTTACTTTAAAGACAGGTTCCCTTTGATCCCAGTGAATAGTTGAATTCCTTTTCCTCACTTCTGGGTAAGGATCTATATTCACAGATTTAAAAGTGTGGGCATATGCTGGAACATGGGCCATATTTCATGGCCTTATAATATCAAGAACTTCTGGGATTGCACGCCTCCGTAGGGATTCAACATCTGGTGTTAAGGGACCCCTCACAGTTACCGTCTCCTCATTTCAGGTCTTCACTCGTACTAAGAGAGAATAAGTTGTATTAAGTTTTAGTACGCGCCGAGAGAGAAAGCAACTTGGCGACGTGGAAAAAGGCCAATTGTTTGCATTTTGACTTTATCTTTGTGTGCTGATGTGTTATCTGACCTTGAGACAGTTTGCCACTGTTGTACAGAGAGGACTGTTAAATTAATCACTTAAATGTCAACAGGCATTAATTGACTATCTATGGTAGGGTAGACAAATGATGGAAATAAAACAGCTTGGGCATTTTTTTAAGGGTGAAGAACACTTACTATATAAAAAATATAGCTACCTTATGTTGCTTGCCTATTTTCTACTATATACTTGAGTTCATCGGGTTATTTAATTCTTTGAACAACCATGTGAGGTAAACAGTATACCCACTAAATAGATGAGGCAATAAGATTAATGAAAACTAAACAGTTTTCCTATGGTCACATAGCATAGGGAGGAGGAGGAGCCTGGATTTGAGACTAAGTCTGTCTAGTTCTAAAGTTCATATCCCTTCCACTCTTCTATAAGCCTTAGCAATGCCTTTCAGACATCCAGTACGGGTTGTTGTTTTCTCCATGGAGATTACTCCATTACCTTGTACACATAAACCCAAAGTTTATCCCTGACTCTTTTCCTGCCCTCTGTTCCTTCTAAAACATCTGACTCAGTAATCTTCCTGAAGCAGCAAGACTCTGAGATTAATGAAGTAAAAATACAATTATGTCACTTGGGACAATGACTTGTGGGCTGTGGTCAGTAGATTATAGCCTGAAAAGGTCACATTTGGGTGGAGGAGAGGTGTGATTAACACAACGTCTTTTTAAATTGAGATCAGTCTAAGAAATGTCAGAATGTCCAGTCATGCAGGTGTCCCAAGAAATCAGACAAAAGAAAATTTTTTTCTTCAAATTTTAAAATAATCTATGTAGGCGCTCTATAACCCATCATTTGGGGAGGACTATCAGGAGTTAACTATTACAGATTTCTTTCCAAGGCTTACTCTGGCACCTGTGCCTTAGATCCCATCACTTCCAAATTCCTCTATAAACTTGTTCTCACATGTTTTTACCTTTATCTCTAGAATCTTCAGTTCTTCTTCATTCCCCTTTTATTTTTTCTCTGCCTTCAAACTTCACCAAAAAACTTTTAGTTTGTTCTGCTGTCCCCTCTAGCTACCGTCTTCTCTCATTTTCATTGCTGAGATTTTAAAACAAGTGGTTTCAATGTGCTACTGTCATCTTTGTTTCATGCAGCCTCCCTTCAGCATCTGACATTCTGGCTCCCACCCTCCTCCCCTTTTTGGATGTTCAACTGTTTTCTTTTTGTCAAGTATATTGGACAGTCTTCATTCTTGGTATAGCTGTGTCATGTTATTTTAACTGCTCACTTCTCCTTGAAACACTGCCTTTATTTGGGTTTCCTTTGGTCTCTTCCTTCAACTTGTAGTAGCTACCTATCCTCTCTTTTTTTTTTTACATTATATTTATTTTCTTCTATTTTAGAGCTTCTATATAGTGGTGAGTTAATGAGTTTATTCATCTTTTTTAGGAGCTTTATTGAGATATAATTGATGTACATAAATAAACCAAACATATTTAAAGTGTACAACTTATGTTTTGATATATTTCTATACACATGAAACTATCATCACAATCACAATAGTGAAATATCTATCACCCCCCACAAAGTTCCTCATGACCCTTTATGCCAACACTCCCCTCCCTCTCCTCTAATTGCCCCCCACTTCATCCCTAAGCAACCATAAATCTGGTTTCTGCCACTATAGATTTTATTTTCTAGGATATTTATAAATGGAATGATACAGTATTCACACTCTTTTTTGCTCTGGCTATTTTCACTTGGCCTAGTGATTATGAATTACTGTTGTATGTATCAATAATTCATTACTTTTTATTGTTAAATTTGAATTCATTGTATAAATATACTAGAATTTGCCTACTTATTTTGATTTTATCTACTCTTTAATAGACATTTGGATTATTTCCAGTTTAGGGTTATTTATTATAAAGCTTCTATGAACATTTGTGTGCAGTTTTTCCTCTGAACGTATGCTTTTATTTCTATTGGGTAAATAAATACTTATTATTGGAATGAATAAATCACATGGTAGTATATCTACCTTTAAAAAAAACTGGAAAACTGATCTCCAAAGTGCTGTACATTTTACATTCCCACCAGTAATATATGAGTTTTAGGTCCTCTAACACTTGGTATGGTCAATATTTTAATGTTGGCTCTTCTAATGCATATGTATTAGTATCTCATCATAGTTTTAATTTGCATTTCTCCGATGACTAATGATGTTGAACACCCTTCATGTGTTTGTCATCTGTATATCTTGGTAAAATATCTTTTTAAACCTTTTGCCAGTTTTTTCCCACATTGAGTTGTTTTGTTATGTTGAATTTGAGAATTCTTTATTTATTCTGGATACAAGTCCTTTATCAGATATACGATTTCGAAGTACGTTTCTTCCTATCTGTGACTTTCTTCTTAAAAGTATTTTTCAAAAAGTTTTTAATTTTAATGAAATCCAATTTATAATTTTTTTTCTTTGATGAGTCATATTTTGGTGTTGTATCTAAGAAATCTTTGCCTGATCATAAATCACAAAAATTTTGTTTCACTTTAGAAGTTTTAGTTTTTAAGTGTTACATTTAGGTCTGTGATCCATTTTTTAGTTAATATTTATACATGATATATGAGGTATGAATCAATGTTAATTTTATGGCATATGGATATCCAATTAGTCTAGCATCATTTGTCGAAAAGACTATCCTTTCACCATTGAATTGCCCTAGCAACCATGTCAAAGTCAATTGTCCATATGTGCATGGATTTCTTTCTATTTATTTTAATTGGCTTATTTGTCTATTATTACACCAATATCACAACATCTTCACTAGTGTAGCTTTATAATAAATCTTGAAATCAGGTAGTGTTAGTCTCCTTTTTAAATTAACCAACTGTGGCTATTCCTGTTGGTACTGTTATTGACTTGAACTTTTCTCTCTAAACATCACTGGCCTTAGTGAATTCTGGAAACTTTCTCACAATTTTCATAAACTTTTTTTTTTTTTCCTCAAGGCTCAAAAA
>NW_006433946.1:2183712-2200316 GCF_000325575.1 Pteropus alecto
ACTAGCTTTAGCTTCTCCTTTGAGTTCCAGGCCTGCAGCTCTGCCAATACACAAACAACTATACTTAGAAATCTCATTTCTTCAAGCTCTGAACTTTTCTGAACTTCTCATGTGACACTCCCCATTAGCTCTCCCTCCCAGCTTCTTTATGTCAGCCCCACCACCATTCTTCTGTCACTCAGACTTGAAACTTCATTTTCAACTTAATTCTGTCCTACTTCCCCTAATCCAATAAATCATCATATGCTGACCTTTTTTTTTTCATTCAAAATATCTTTCATTTATGGTTTCTCTTCTCCATTCTTACTGTTAATTCATATTCTCATTTTCTCATGGCTGAATGACTGAAAGCCCAACTGATCATCCCACTTCTAGACTGTTCCTGCCCCGTGCCATTTTCTCAGATTTATCTTTCTAATGAAAATTTGTTCTCAAGTCAAATCCTCACACAGTTTTCCTTTCTAGATTTGTTTCCCTCTAACTTTCCTCTAACTTGCTCCTATTTAGTTGTTTTTTTACTCTCATTTACACATGAAACTGGCTGGTTTTTTTAAAAAGTATTTTCTAGGTAGAAGGGGATTTTAAGCTACATTCATTTAAAGACTTTGTAGAAAAGCTGTAAAGTCCACCAACCATGGCAGAATTTGGTTCCTAGTCCTCCAACTCTATTTAAACTGTACTTTTAGAGTTTTCATTAGACTGAAAGATACCCAATCATTTGACACTGGATAATTTCATTTTATTATACTTGTCCATTGCCCTATAGTCACACAAGAACCTACTATAAGGTGAAGAAAAAGTAGTCTAGTAAAAACGATCTCATGTCTCTAAGACAAGAAGTAGACCAGTTATGACTAGCATTTTATAATAAAGAGGATGAATTCCTGTAACTATAGGCAACTCAAGGAGAATTTTCAGAAATGACAAAAGATCCCCTTTCTTTAATTAAATGTTCAACAAATGTAGATAAGTTCAACTTAGATAAATGCCCAATTACCCTTTAGACTTTCTAGCCCTAATTGAAAGTCATGAGAAGGTAATATTTATCATAATTTAAACAGACTTTAAAAGTTTGCTTCCTCATAATATTTAGTAGAAGAGATGAGAAAAAAATATTTTCTAATAAATATGATTCTCCTTCAAGAAGAGTAATAATTGAATATCAATTATTTTGAGAATAAGAGAAGCATTAGAACCTTATTTAGGGATACAGAGGGACAGCTAGGAAATGTATCTTCTCTTGGTTTTCAAGAATGTGGTATCTGAACATGACATCATTCATTTGTTATCAAAATGCCATAATTAGGGGAAAATATCACAGTTGGTTATTCTGGCATAAAATTTTTAATTCTCCAAATGCAAGTATTTCTTTTTCCCATTAGCACTTAATAAAATACCTTATACATGGGTAAGCATTTAATATGCATCTTAAAATTGAATTCAGTGATATCCCCCTCCTCCAATATTAATGATATTAAAACTGTTAAACAACTGGCTTCAGTGAGATTTCTAGTTTGCAGGAAGAAAATGAAAAGTGAAAATAGGCAGTATAATTCCAGATTCAATCTTTTCTAAGCTAAGATAATAAAATGAAAGACCTAAATCAGAGTAGGGCACCTGTGAGATACTTTTCTGATGTGTAATGTGGATTTATTTATAAATGCCAAAAAGTAAAAATTAAGGGGAAAAAACCCTCAACATGTTGTATTAGAATGGTTTACATCTAAGGAGTACAAGTTCTTTTGGAAGCACTCGCATATTTTCAAGGACATGCAGGTTCAGGTACATGAGTTTGTATCGGGTAAAAGTGTCATAAGTAGAACATGGTGTTTACAGCAAAGGGGCCCTGAAAAATCTCACACTACGCACCTTCAGAGTTGTTTTAAATTATAAAATTGAGTTTCCTAGAATTCTCATGAATAGGAGACTAATTTGTTTTTTTCTTCCCACTTCATGTATAGGAAACAAGGGTCAAAGAAGGGTAGGGCCATAGTTAACCTCACATAGCAAGCTAGCCCAAACACTGCCTGACTACTCAAGATCTATAGTGCATTAACTTTCACCTGCTCAGGAAAGAACAGGAAAGTCCAATGCTTTGTTTGGATGAAAACACAGGAATTCAGGTAAGCCAAACCAAACAGCTTAGTCAAGAACATGATTCAGCTTATTAGGACTAAGGGAGGCAAATGGGGAAAATAAGAAAGAAAAAAAAATTAAAAATTCTGCGATTTCTTAGACAACCTAATCCCCTTCAGCCAAAAAATCAACAGGAAAAATAAATTTTAAAAATATGTGAAGAGTAAAAGTTGAGAAACTTAGCAATAATCAAATTACATGTCCACGCGACATGATTTCTGATAATTTTAGGAAGAGAATTTGAACACGAAGGGGGTTGAACAGACTTTAAAAGGAATAAAGAGGGACATAAGAAAGTGAACTTGTCCATTTAAGCATGTTTTTCCCCCAGTCCTTACTGCTCATCTGAAAACAAGAAGTAGAGCAGGTCAGGAAAGGGGTTATGGTTAACACTGCAAGATGAAAGATAAGCAGTCAGGCAGTTAGAAGCCAAAGCATTTTATCTAAAAGAGCAGGTCTGGCCTTGTTTCCATCTTGATAAGAATTAGATTGGAGAGCTTGTTTGTCTATAGACTAGGATGGTGTGGCAGGGCTGAAGAAAGGGGACAGGGAACTTGGGGGCTTAGTTATGGAGTTGTGGCAAACCACTAATGTAGTGATAAGTCCCTCTTTTGTGTTAACCCGTCTCCCTGAACTTTGAAATTGTTAGACTCATCTGTTTAGATAACATGGCTATGTTTCTTTCAAATGTGGAGACTTAAATATCTAAAGAATTTAAGAGACCTGGACAGGCTTACTATCCTAGTCTAAAATTTAAGGACGATGGCTAACTGGTTAGGCCACTGACACAAAACTTGAAGGAAATGACATCTGAACTTAACGCCTCTTTATAGGGTATATTTATCTTTATTCTGAAGCATATGCACAATATATTCTGAGTTTCTTTTTAAAGTTGTGTTTTTCTCTACGGCCATGCCACCCTGAACAAGCCCGATCCCGTCTAATCTCAGAAGCTAAGCAGGTTTGGCCCTGGTTAGTACTTGGATGGGAGACCACCTAGGAAGACCAGGTGCTGTAGCTGCGAAAAATGAAAAATAGGGGATTGTGAGATGACAAGGTCCTTGCAGTCTGTGAGGTGAACCAAGGAGTGCCTCACCTAAAAATAAATAAATAAATAAATGAATAAAGTTGTGTTTTTAGTTCACTTCAAATTTATTTTATAACAGATTACAATTATAGGAGCTTCTATTTTATATGGCTCTATTTGATGATATAACTGGTTCAGAATTTTTTTTAATATAATTATTAAAATTGAAAAAGTTCTAAGGTCACCCAATTTTGTTCTTGGTGTTCTTGGATAAGAGCCACGGCTATAGGTCTTTCTGGGATTGTTATTATTTTTAGTATCACAGTTCATTTTAGAACTAAGAAATCAGAAATTTAAAGTTATATGTTATTTTTTTTTAACAGACCTTTAAAATTATTTAAGTGGCTCACTGATTTTAATTGTGGTTAGGTTATTCTGCTCATGCCATTAATTGCTCAAGTAGAGTTTATTGAATATGTAAGATGATTAGCACAGGAGGGTACATGATAAGATGGATATAATTCATAAACCTGTTGGGGTTTATAGTCTAAGCTATCTGAGAGATAAAGCAGAACATTTGTAGTCCAAATGGATAGATACAAGAACAAGTTTGTAAAAATGACAGGTGGGGAGAAAGATCTTAAAGCAATATATTCCTTCTTATCTCAGCTACTTTATAGATTGTCTGATAACATGAGTCTTATCTTCTGTCGTCCTGAGGCAGTCCCTATAGATAATTAGCTCTGGAAACCGCTGTGTCCAGAACAGTGTCCAGAATGCTCTACTAAGATTTTTTTTCCTAGAATGTGCCCTATTTAAAATTTTTTTTCTTCTACCTCTTGCCCTTGGCTACTCAGTAGAGCTGTGTTGGTATGTAAAGTCTGAGGCTTGAAATTAACTTTAATGATGATGATGATGATGATGATGATGATGATGACGATGATGATGATAGCAGTAGTAGTAATAATAATAGCAGCCCTCATTTATAGGAAACTTCGCATGTGGCAAGACTCTGTTAAGCATTTTATATAGGCTGTTTCTCAATTGGTTATAGATATGCTCTAGCTACTAAACCCATACTCTACCTCCACTCACACACAAGTTTTGCCAAAGAATAATTATCACTTGCTCTTCTATATCCTGACCTCCAGATGCTTTTAATTTTATCTCTTATCATAAAAATAATGTTTCTCTCTATATATGTACAATGTAGAAATATATAAAAGTTAAAAAGCAAAATAAAATAAATTCATAATCCAACCACCTAGAAATAAGCATTTTGATATAGTTTCTAAAAATTGCCATGCATATATAATACATATGTACACGTTTATTTACAAATGGAATCATTCTATTCTGTTGGTTTATAACTTTTTTCTAATAATCTGCTAATATCTTTCCATATGTTGAATAGTTAACTACATAATTTTTCATGGTTGCATGTTATCACAAGGCATGCATATATGTTTTTTTAAGCAATCTTACCATTGAATAATCTGATTATTTTTGTCTGCATTAATTTAACAAATACTCAATATAAATACTTTATAGTATTTACTCACTTCTTATAAAACCCAATTAGGCTATAATAACCTTACTGATAATGATAATCTTTTTACTATTTTACAGATAAAGAAACTGAGGCACAGAAAGTTTAAGTAACTTGTCCCAGGTCCCAGAGCTAGAAAATAGCAGATTGCCATTTAGGTTGTCATAAGCAATGCTGCAGTGAATATCCTCATTTCTTATTTTTTCTTAGAAAAATCCCCCAAATGCATTTGGCTTTTCAAATGCATTGGTAGTTAATATTCAAAAGGTGTACACTTTTCTGTCCCACGAGTTGTCTCTATACTTCAAGATCCTGTATATTTTAACACCCAGTAGACAATACTGGGTATTAAAATTTTAAATTAAACCTCATGCTGCTTTAACTTGTAGTTCTCATTCACTGTCCTGTTAATTTGGGAGACATTTTCAGTCATCTTCCTGGAGGGCTCCATAGCATTGGATAATATTTGATCATTCTTTTCTCATGCTTCTCAACTTTCTGCTGCTTCAGTGTGATATCACCCTCTGCTACTTCCATCTAACTTGTATTAACATTCCTTTTCTGTCTCCTTCACTAATACTTCTCTCTGACCTCCTTTTTAATTTTAGTGTTTCTTAGCTCTCCACTTGATTCCCTTCTCATGTTGCAGTCTCCCTGGGAAAGCTCATCCATTCCTATGGCTTTAACAACAATTTAAATGCTAATGCCTCAAAAATCATCATCTCCTGCCAGACATCTCCCCTAAATTCTAAAATTATATATGTAACTGTCTACTAGACATCTTCACCAGGGACATTTTCCAGGCTTTTAAAATGGCTTAAAATTGAACTCACTATTTCCCCGCTAAACCCACTCCTCATCTTGTATTTACCATTGTAATTTGATGTTACAATCAAACAACCAAATAACTAATGTGAGATGCATTCTGGACTTGGGAAGCAGTATAAGATAATGATGAGTGGAAAGCATTTTGAATCAGGTAAACCCGGGTTTGAACCTTACTCATGCGACTTAAAATCTGGATGACCTTGGGAAAGTTGCTCAAACTCTCTAAGCTCCGGTTTCATTATCTGTTGGCAAAGTGAGCAAAGTGTCTATTATGTACACTCTACCATGTGCTCATCATTTTTTATGGGACAAAGATCAACCCCCTTTAGTTTGGCACATAAGGCCCTCCAGACCTGGCCCTTTTCAGGTTCTTCAGTCTTTTCTCTCTCTGTACTTCACCTTCCATGGGACTCTTAAAACGGTATAATAATGGCATTTTCACCTCGCTTTTCTCCTCTCCCTGTCACTCCTCGCGCCACTTTAGTCTGACTTAGGCTCCAGGCGCTCCCTTGAACTAGCCCTTCATCCCAGGCACCCATGTCCCATATACTGCTAAATCTACTGGGTGTTTTCCACTCAGCAGTAATGGACACTTTGAACACTCCTCTTTCTTCTAATTCTTTGGCTACTCTTTTATTAATCACATTTTTGGCTTTTTGTTTCTATACATTCTTCCTCTGGGATTCTTCTTTCTTACACAGTTTCTCTTCTCTGTTTTTCTTTTTCTTTTTTTTTTTTTTTTTATTATTCTACTGACTATCTGTGGGAGATCATTTCTACTCTTAATGGTTTCAATTACAATCTGTATGCAAATGGCAATGAATCCTCTATTTCTAAGCTTCACCTCTTTCCTGAACCCTATATATTCAATTGCTCATAGGATTTTCCCATTTGATGGTCTTGTGACATAAGCACAATGTTTCCAGGAGGGACTTCATCATCCCCCTACACTCCCCTACCAACTTTTTTCTCATTAAAAAAGTGCACTTCTATAAATGGTACCACTTACCCAATTTCCTAAGGCAAAAATCTAGGAGGGTCTATACTTGACTTCCATTCTTTTTTGACCCCTAAATTTCAACCAGTTATCATATCTTATTGATTACAACTCATGAATTTCTCTAAAGTCTGTCATATATCTCCAGATCCATTGCTAATGCCTTAATCCAGATTGCTATGATTTTACTTAGATTCATTTATCTCTTTCCTCCAAATTTGCTCCTCATCAACCCATTCTCCACCATACTCAACTAGTTATTTTACCTCAATCTAAATCTGATAATACAACCCCTAATTTAAAACGCTTCAAGATAAAGCTCAAAGATTTAACATGATTTATAAGGCTCTCCAATACCTGGCCCTGGCCCTGTCTACCAGCTCAGACTACTTGCCATGTCTGCTCTCATACTGTGTTGTGTGATCTAGCTACACTAAACTTTATTCAGTTCCCAGTGTCTTTTTTGTCCCTGTTTTGCTTGTTTGAGATCCTCTCCTCTCCCAGGAGTCCCTTCTTTTTCTTGACTTACACCTACTTCCCAGTTCCTATTCTCTAGGATTGATTATGTCTCCCCACTTTAGATTTCTAAGATCCCAGTACTTTCCATCTCATTACAATACATTTCATTACTAAGAACTCTTACCCATTTGATAGCTAGTAATTAGATTCAAATCAGAGAACTATACAAATGTTATTTACATTCCTTAAAATTTTATTTTAACCTAATACATTTAAATATGCAATCATTCACCAATTTTTGGATATGGAACTATGGCTTAAAATTTGGAGATGAGTCCGTTGACTGAAGATCCATTCAGTCTTTTTTTTAACCTGGTGAACCATGTGTAAATTCTAGTTTCACTTTGTTTAACGTGGAGTGAAAATGTAAAAACATTTGCAAACCAAACTGAATGTAGAATTTTCTGGATTATTAAGAATTTCTTCGGAGTCTTTTCTGTTTGTATCTCCTATACCTAATTTTGATAGAAACATTTTTAATGATTCTCCTTTACTTAGTCTTTCCAAAATATGCAAATCAATTTTCAAAGAAATGACTCTTTCATTTTACACTCTATTTTATTGAATTATGTAAGCAACGTTTAATTATATTACATGGTTATAGTAATAAGTCAACTGTCATAAATAGTTTGGGCATATACACAACTAATTCTTGGCAAGCTTGCAACTCAACCAATGACAAGAGAAGTGTGTAGGATTTCTAAAGTGTAGCCTACTAGTGGGGAGGTTTCATTGAACTCTGAATATTAATCAGTTTGTTTTGCAAAGGCAATTGGTAGTATTGGTTAATGTGCCCAGTCAGTTAAGTGGAGGTATGTTAAGAGTACTGTTAACATAGTTCTCTCTCTTCCACATTGACTGTAGGCACTGTGAGGACAGGAGAAGTGTGCACGTCTTAGATAGGGACCATCTTTCTTTTTATTCACCACTATGTTCCCCACTATGTGTCACACAATAAATATTTGCTGAAGAGTTGTATATATTAATAAATATGTAGACTACCTACCCCTCATACTCTATTCTTCCTCCACGGTGGCTGAAGTGTCAACTGCTTTAAACAGCCTGAATTTCCTGACTGATCTCTCTATCCTCCAAATAAAATGTATAACTTCCTTTTTTCTGCCCTAGTGTACTCTACACCTACTCCCAACATACCACTTTAAAATACTCCTGTTAACATTTGTTTCTATTTCTCTCTACTCCATTACATATCCTTTGAAGGCAGAAAATTGTTTTTTATTTTTATATGGTATGTTTAATATATGAATGGCACATGCTATTTGTCCAAGAAAAGGAATGAATAAATAAAATAGCTCCGCCATGTAGGTATTCTTGTCACCACTTTAGATGAGGAAACTGAAGCCAGAAAAGTTAACTAGCTTAAATACTACTACAAAGCAAATAAATATTGGGGTCTCCTTGGTCTGTGGACCCCAAAGCTCATGTTCTCTTTCAACTCTGTCTCCTTTGATCACCCAATAAGATAAAACCTCTTTTAGTAATGGATAAAGCATTTCCTGGCCCCAATCAATTCTTTTTACTTGCGAGCCATTTGTGAATATTTTCTTTGCTTAATTTTTTTATAGGTGAATAGCAAGGAGGAAGGGCAGATGAAAAATGCTTAGGAAAAAGGATACAAACCCGAGCAATAAGGAAGAGTATGTGGTTTGAATTAGAGGAATGTGGGGGTTGAGGTGGAACAGAGACTATATGAAGCATACTAGATCACAGGATATAGATTTTATCCTATGGCATTACTTAACCCATGGAATGAGAACATTCATGTAAATTATCCATTCCATCGTTCCTCTCCATGGTATTTCCCATATGTGGTTTGGGAAGGCTTCCTATAATAGAATGATTCCAAGTGGTATCTTGAATGATAGGGGAAAATATATCTTAGTGTTTGGAAAAATAGATTTAATCTGCAGGCTGAAATTCCAGTGATATTGAAGGAAGTGACACAAATAAAAAATAGGCAAATCTCAATAATGGACAGAGTGAAAAAAGAGCCATTGAAACGTTATAGTAAGCAGTGGAGAATCTCCACAGAATCAAGAAGAGAAAGACAGAACATCTTTTTATTCATGATTTTCTCAGACCTCCAACTCCATACCACTGATCCTGGTATTCATCTTTGATTTTATCCAAATTAGACTTGCTTAATAATCATATGAGTTCTTCAAATACCATATTTTATGCAAATATCTTTGCTCTGAAACCAGTAACTTCCTATTTTAGAAAATTCAAACCTAAAATCAATTTTCTAGTTTGCATAACACTTCTATATCTGATTTTCTTTCCGTATACTTAATAATGTAGAGATTCAACTTTTTGAGTTTCACCACAAATTAATTCTCTTCCGTATCATCTGATGAAAATAAATCCGGGATATACTACTATCCTTCCTACCTCTACTCATTTTTAGTTTTATTTAGCAAAGATACATGTCCCTGCGGTCAGTTTCTTCAATATTATCTCTGTAACATCATCTTTTTTATTTTTCTTTACTAGTTATAAATTTTCTTAACCCAAAGGCAAGATGGGTCAGTGGTCTTTCACTTTTCCAGCTACGAATTTACTTAAATCACTTACCACAAATTTAGTTCCCCTAAAATCAAATGGGCTTTCTTTACTTAAAAATAAAAGTACAAAATCATCTAAAAACAAAAAATATAAATATCATTTCAGTATGCTTTATCTTCATGTTTGAATGCCTGGTCCATCACTTGGCAACTTGGTAGACTGAGGCACACCACTATGTCATTTTAAGTGTCTTGTTACTCATTCTAGTAAATGGGGTTGACAAGGGCATCCACATCATATGACTGTTTTTGAGGGTGAAATTTAAAAAAAAAAAAAAAATGGAAATCACCACAGTGACGGCTACATGATAAGGCCTTAAAAGGTAGCTGTGATCATTATTACTACACAGGAGCATTAACATAGTTGAATTTAATTATTAGGATAGATCATAGATCTGCTTTTGAGCCCTTGAAATGTGATTAGTCCAAAGGGAGATGCAACATAAATGTAAAATATAAACTAGATTTCAAAGACTTTATGAAAAACAAAGAAGGTAAAAGATTTATAAGTTTTTATATGCTTATATGTTGAAATAATATTTTAGATATACATGATTAAATAAAATATATTAAAATTAATTTCAGTTGCTTAATTTTTTAATGTGGCTACTAGAAAAAAATTACGTATGTTGCTAGTATTTGTCACACATATGACACTTCTATTGCATAGCACTGCTATAGATAATGATAATCACAAACTCATAAGTGGGTTTAGTTTTATTTAGAATTCCCATTGTAAACTTTCTAGCTCAGGTAAAATGTTGTCACTGATAATGAACTTTTATTAATCTTATTATATATACACATTTGAAATATTTTGAAACCTCTCATTATAAGATATATAGAAAATGTTCTCTTAGAATTATAGATATTAAAAGATTGACCAATATTATAATTTGAAATTCTTTTGATAACATTTAACAAATGTCCTTATATAGCCTGTGAAAATGATAATTAAAGTTTGATACTTGGGTATCACATATTTATGGACCCAGTTAACTTATATCTGTGTGGGGAATCGAAGGTCTGTATGATAGTAGATGGAAAAACTTAGTTGATTTTACTACAAGGCATGCAGATTACCAGAAGATCAGTAATAGATTGTGGTTAAAAAATGGCCCCAGAGAAGCCTGTGTAAGCAAAAGAGGTTGTCTAAAAGCTGTCTGGGGATAGGGTTGCTCTATGACTGTACATCTTGTCTCTTGTGTGTCCTTGAACATCATCTGACTATGATGAAAACCCAGTCATGTGATAACTAGTTGTGAAAAAAAAAAGTCTTTTATAAATAAATTCACCAAAGCCTCATGATGCAGGCCTCAGTTTCTATCTCTGTAAATTGAGATGATCGCCAATAACGCTAGCTCAGAAATAAGATGATAATATATAGCATATTCGAATAAATAGTATAAACAGACACCTACTTTTTTACATTTACATATACCACAAATTTTTAAAGGGTAATTTTAAATATTGGTTTACTGTATAGATCATAAAAAGAAACAAGAAACTGCTTAAACATTCATTACAGAAGAGATACACATGACGAGACTCAACCCCCAACGCCAGCTGAGGAATTGTAGGGACTCACATGGGCCAAGCAGTGCTCTACGTTTGTGTAGGTCCCGACTCTCTGCTTCTGCTCTTTGTTTCTCTTTTTTAAGCTCATTCAAATTCAGAGGAACTGAAAATTAAGGTACATTTCCCTTAAAATTCCTCTGTAACAATTTATACCTAAACTTTTAGTTGCCTTTCTGGAAACTTTCCAACAAAATTTTCAAAATCTATTGTAAATACCACCTTTACTATGAGGCTATTCTTGGCCCCTAAACATTCTCTCATAATGTTATTTGTACCTTTGTTTTGACCCTCGGTGACAGCTTTTCTTTATAGTCATTATTATATACACATCTTATTCCTTCTACTGTTTTGTGCCTTCCTTGATAGAACTCTTTATACTTCACACTTTAAACCTGTGTTCGAATACACTCATCTCTGTATGTGTGTGTGTGTATGTGTGTGTGTGTGAAATACCAAGTGGACGTGTATATGACATCCAAGCAGAAGTTATAAAAACTTAAGCTCAGATCTCTCTCCTGGTGTTCAACCAGTATCTCCAGTTTCCTACCAGCTATCTCCACTTGGATGCTATACTGATATTTCACACTCGATATGCTCAGTGTGTTCCTCTTCTCTCTACCCCTCAAATCTGTTTCTCTCCCTGTGATTTTGATGTCAGCAAATGGCACCATTAAGCATCTACTTTTCCAACTCAGAAACTAGGGTATCATCCTTAATTTAGCCCTCTTCCTCACTACCTACCTACAATCAATCAACAGCCTAGCATATTCTACCTTTTAATTATCATTGGGATCTAACCACATCTCCCCATTTCTAGAATACTCTCATAACACAAGTTACTGTTACCTTTTTCCAGGATTTACTGCAGCGGCTTCTACTTCCACATTATCATCCCTCCAAACTAACCTCACATTGAATGAAGCCCAAGTAATTTTGCAAAGCTTATCATGTCAGAACTTTCATTAGGCCTTGTTTCCCTTGGTATGAATTCAAATCCCTTGAGTTAGAAAAACAAAACTCTAATACCTGATGCTACTCATCAGTCCAGTTTGATCTCTTGCTCCATCTCTGTTCTCATCCTATGCTCCAGCCGTATAGAACATGCAATCCCCTAAAAGTACCAATTCGTATTTATTTCTCTTTCTGTTTTCTTCTTTCTCTTACTTGCCTTTGTCTTCTCCCCCGTGTCTACCTGTCTTTCTCTCTCCACCCTCCTCCCCTCCAGGACTTTTAGGTGTCTTAACTCTGTTCAGAACATATCTTCCTCTCTCACCTTTCTGTCTTCATCAAATTTACTTTTATTTATCCCTTTGGACTCAGCTTAGATGTCACTTCTACCAGGATATATTTCCTCACTCCAAGAGAAAATTAGGTTCTCCTTCCATTTGTTTCCATAGCACTTTACTTTTATATTTACAATAATAACTAATGTTTTATTCCTAATTATTCCTTTGCTTTCTCACTGTAAGATAATTTTCTTGAATACAGGGACCGTGTCTTATTCAATATTATGTCCTAACCACCCAGTCTGGCACATTGGAAGTACTGAATAAATGAATAAACTACAGTACTTAGCAACATGGCTGCATGCAGTAGGTATTATAATCTCTTAAGTTTTAGATGATATCACTAGTAAATACTGTATCAGGAACCAATCATGGAGAAAAAAGAGTGCAGACAGGAAAGGGACAGAGCTTATGTTCTCAAATTTTCCAAGTGGATTCAAATTTAATTTTGTAAACTAAATCTATACACTCTATCCTCTTAAATTCTCATGTTATAGGCTAATTCTGTACACATTTGCTTAAATTTCTCCCAGGACACAAAGTGACTTTGCCAAGAATCCTAGAATAAATAATGTTCACTAGGCCAGATTTCTAGAATGAAAATATGACTATGTTGTTTTATACTTGTTTTCTTGTTCTTCTAGTACTATTTACCAAGTAATTTCTTTAGGGTTCTTAAAAGAAATAAATAAAAACTTTCTATTTTCAAATAATAACAATTTATTACTATGACAGAATTAGTTTTAAATTTAAGTTTTAAAGTATATACATTCTTTCATAACTAGATCTTCTAAATACTTTGTTTAATATTACTCAGTAAAATGACCAAGGATATTTTCGTGCTTAGACCCATATGAAGGCTTACTTATAGTAAAATATCAAAAGGCCTTGCCGTGTCATAAATTAGATGTTACTACATATAAATCAGGCCTGCTTTGTACATTGTGATAAATGGGATGGGATAAATCATTCACTTTTACTGTCATTCAGATGGCCAATGATGTAGCTGTCCTTGTTTCCCTAAATTAGTTTTATTATAGAGCTCTGCCATAATAGTTGGACAAATGGGATGAATTCAGATCTCATAGACCAAAATAAATTTAGAAGCTGAAGCTCTTTTCTCTTCCCAGACTACTGCATTTGCAGTTTATATGATCTCAAATGGTGAAAATAAGTCTTAATTTAAAAATAAGGAAGGTAGAAAAAATCTTTGCTTCTGAGAAATACAACGGTTATTTATAATTCAGCCTCCAGAGAACTAAAGAATAGCAGATAAATAGAAACCAAAGTCTACAGATTTAAAAATGTAAAAGTGAATAAATTATATTAGTTGTTCTTTAATTCTTTGCTGGTATAGGTGACACTCACTCTCCAACAGAAGGCTGATAAGCACCATTACTGATATGTGATGGCTTCGATGCGCTGGGTTTCCATGGGACACTAGCATTGCCCAAAGCTACTTCTGTATAAACTTCTATGCGGTGACTAATAAATGTAGTTGAGTTATACACCACATTGGAAATGTATTTGGCAAGGCCTCCTGATATTAATGAGCCACTCGATTACAGAAAGGCAAACACATATCCTTTATTATCTTGGTCATTTTTGAAGGCTTTTGTTTGTTTGTTTGTTTTTATGTGGGCTAATTGCTTTCTGAGTCAGATAACACAACTAACCCAAGCATATTAAAACATACATCATCTTTAAAAAAAAAAAAATCATTAAGACAATTTATATTGATGGAATGACATGTTAGTAAATCTTATGTAGCCCCAAAGTCACCACACTATATCGGCCGCAAGGACTACTTGGCTCACAGCTCCATGGACTTCTAGCTGCCTGTTGTCCCTCCCCCTCTCCAAGAGGCGGGAGTGTTAAATTTTCTGTAGGTTAGGAACTATGAACCAGGATAAGAAGAATTCGAAATGTCAGCGCAAATGAACATTTTATTAAAGCTGAGAGATGTCATATTGTATATGGTGGCTGGTCTCTCAAGAGGATGATAATTTTTTTAAAAAAACAAACATTTTTATAATTAAGGCAGATAATGATTTTCAGTATACTATAGTTTAAATAGATAATATTGTATGTCTATTTTAGAGTTTCTATTAAACACACACAAAAAGATAAGACCACAGAACCCATTTTTATTTCAAAAGAATTAGGCAACAACCCACTTCATATCTCAAAAGCTTAAGAGAGCTACTGGAATTCTTGGCTAATAAAATACTGTTGTCTCCTTCCCCATGCCCGAAGCAGAGTTTTTTGCTTGTGTGTTATGTGATCAAGTGACCATGTTCTTACCTAAAATCAGATTTGTCAAAACATTAAAGAAGAAAGCAGAAGACTGTAGGCTTACACTTGTAGCTTGGGAAATATATCAGTGTTATGGTATAGCTAAACTACCATTTGTTAGGATGACTACAAAGTAATTTGGCTAAGAGTTTGGAAAAACATGAGTCATTTTTTCTCCCAGTTTTTTTTCCCCCTCGAGTGTTATCAAATGATAGTAAAATATAGATACATGTTACGATCTGATGCAAATAACTAAATAAGTAAAACAGTGAAGGGAGGTGGGGTGGGGAGACAAAGAACAGACTGTTTAAAAGCCAAAATATCGGGTTACTTACATTGTAGAAGTGAGACGAGGAGAACATGATGGTGGGTGTAACTACAGCAACCATCCTGAAGTCTGAGGAAACTCGTCAGGTCAAAGCCAGGAAATTCCAAATGGTTGTATGTGTCTCATTCCTGGGGAGAGACAACATGAGGTCAGATTTTATTGTATATATATATCACTTCAGAATGGACAGAGTTGGGACTGGGGGTGAATCTCGGAAATGCCCTTATGCTATAGAATTAATAGTAAAGAGGTTAGTATTGATTTTAGCACTAAGAAGAGCAAGCATAATGTCCAGGCTGCTTACTGAATTATGAAGACATAATAAAATGACGACTGATCATCACAAACACTTGGATATCATAACCAGAGCTTCCAGCTCTGATAACTTCATATTACTCATGATGAGTCACCTCAAGGTTTTTAAATAGAAAGGAATCAGAAAACAAAGTGTAAATACTGGAAATTACATTCTGCAATAAGGAGAGAAATGAGGTGTGGAGTATGGAGAAAGTGGAAAATCCATCAATTATAAAGAAGTCCATCAATTAGAAAGGAAATTTGGTAAATAATTGAAAGTCCACATTTACTTAAATTGAGTTTTAAAGAGTCTTTAAAAATCTAGTTAGGATAATTTATCTATTTTCAAAAATTTCTGCAGAAAAATTTCAATTCCAGGTTATTTTCACCCTCCTACTTAATGTTGTATTTGCTCAGCCTTCCTGACTGTGTGAGTTAGTTCATTCGGGATCATTCTGTTTAAAAATTAGAATAAGCAAAACATGACTTGTAAGGTATGTCTGCTAAAACATTTTTTGTTACCCACTACTTTGTAATATTTGCTGTCTTAGTCTGTTTGGGCTACTATAACAAAATATCACATGCTAAGTAGCTTATAAACAACAGAAACTTATTTCTCACAGTTCTGGAGGCTGAAAGTCGAAGATTAAGGTGACAGCGTAGCCACGTTCTGGCGAAGGCCCTCTTTCCAGATCATAGCTGATGTCTTCTAGCTGTGTCCTTACATGGTGAAAGGGACTAGAGAGCTCTCTAAGGTCTCTTTTATAAGAGCATTAATCCCATTTATGAGGGCTCCATTCTCATGACTTACTTACCTCCAAAAAGCCCCACATCCCAAGACCATCAAATTGGCATTAAGATTTCAACATGTAAATTTTGCGGGGGATACAAGCATTCAGACAATAGATTTGCTATTCCCCTGTATTACTGGGGCTTATCAGTTAAATGCTAAATGAACTTCTTTAGAAAATAAAACACTGGACTAAGTATATATGGAATTAGAGCCTAGTTTACTCATTTGGAGTGTTTATGACCTAAATCCCAACCAATCTGAACCTGTTTCTTTATCAATAAAATAAAGTATCAGATACCCTACACTTCCTATGAGAATTTTGAGTGCTTTAGGTAAAGCCAGTTAACAATCATGTTAATTTGTAAAGTACTTGTAAAAAGGGAGCG
>NW_006433946.1:2200326-2220710 GCF_000325575.1 Pteropus alecto
GGGGGCGCATAGTGAAGTCATATATATTCTGGTTGCATTAAAATTACTTCCATTGAAAGAGATTGATTGTATTTCAAATTAGTTCATTAGAATGGTGGCAGGGTAAGGAACAGACAACAAATTGGTACAGCAGTTTTAGAGAGAACAGAGGGGAAAGTGTAAAAAGGTTGATGTGGACACAGATGAGGAGGGGGGTGAAAATGAGCTAGAAAGAAACGTAAATTACTTACATGACATAATGAAAAGAAAAACAGGGAAAGGAAAAAAATATGGAAGAAGGCTACTCACTGGGATAGTTCACTTTGAAGATATGCATTTACTTTTACTGCTCAGACAGCCAAACGACCTCGGTCCCCCCATCCCTACTTTAGCATGGGAAATGTTAGATTTGGAAACTCCTCCATCATTTACAAAAACTGTGTTGGCCATAGTCTTTTAGGCTTTTAAGTCCACCAAACCAATATATAAACCAATATATATATATATATATATATACCTATATATACCAGGGCATTGACATACTATGTTCTTTATTCCCAATCCCTTAGTTAAATTCTACTTCTCTGTCAAGGTATTTCATGAAGCACTCCCAGTGGGGACAGCTGATTCTGGTCCCAGTCTCCCTCCATCAGTTGAGGTAAAATGACACCACTTAGTGACTCTTGCCTCTTTAGTCATAGGCTTGTCTAACTAAGCCTACTAAAGCCCAGTATACATACACCTCCTTACCTTCCTTCCTTTTTACCTTTGGTTCTTCCTAGAGCACTTACCAATCTTGCTTCTTTGCTTGTGCTCCAATTGGTCAAATGATGAGGTTTATATAGCTCTTTTGAGCCTTTCAAGAACAACTCACACCAACATGGGCAGTATCTGTTTTTACTGTTTTGATGGATTTGTCCTGTGCCTGACAAAATTTCAGTCGGTCTGATCCAAGACATACTCTAGGATTAGAGCAGAAGTAAGGACAAAAAGAAAAAAGCTGACATTTCTTTTTCTCAGATTGGGCGTATTTTTATTTTCCAAGATCTCCCTCAACTTTTGACCATTTTTATATGGGATTATGGACATTTTATCTTTGTCAGTTCCTCCTGTCTGCTTGTTAGGCTAGTTTATGGAGGAATCTCATTCATGTTTTGTGCCAAATTTGACAAAAGCAGTTAAATTTGATTTCACCAGTTGTTATACTCATTGGTACCTCTAATGATGTTTTAAAAAATCACACTAGAAACTGTTTGGTAGAGCTGTTAACAAAACATGAGGCTTTGTTGGAAGTTTAATGGGTCCATCTGAGAACCCTAATATTCTAACTAACTGTAATTACCAGGCGGCTCACACTCCAAGAACAGCCTTTTGCCTTGAGCATATTGATAAAAAGTCTTATAATTATATCAAGATTTCAATTATTTATCATTTCTATGACCCCATTGCAGTAGAAAAATCAAGAACACATGGCATGTTTTTTAAAAAAAATTTTAATTTTGCTTAATACTATAAACAGGGAAATTTGATAAATATTTCTTTCTGATCTTGAAGGGATCCTTCATAAACATAACACTAGAGAGTACTTTATTCTCATCCTCTTTCTCTTGCCTTTTTCCTTCCTTCACTTGTACTTTCCCATCAATTAGGTTAGTATTTTGAATTAGATGGTCAAGAGAGTAAAATTTCATTTGAATTTGTAGTATTTTTCATTCTATGTGGCATGTGGATGTGAAATAGGAAATGTGATAAAGATCCATGAAATTCTGTGAACACGTATCGATGAAAACAAATTCTAATAGCTACATCAAATGTGTTGGTGGACTTTAAACTGGCATAGAGGATAAGCAAATAGCTAAAGCTAAATAAAATGAGTCTGCAATCTATGTGCCCTTTTACATTTTGGTTATGAAGATACTTATAACTACAAAATTCTTGTTTTAAAACTAACTTCATTTGTAAAATCAAAGGAGATTATGACTCACATAGTGGGACTATAACACGAAGCAGAACAAACACATTTTTGCCAATGTGACTGAATAATCTCTGACTTAATCTTTTATTTAATCTTAGGTCTGACTCCCAAGAAATGCTTGTTTCTAATATGATTATTGACCATTACTTGGACTGCCTGTGTAATTCACTGTGTACTTTGGACCAAGTCACAGCTTTCTTCTCTCAGGTCTTATTTTTTTCTCTTCTATAAATAAGAGATAGGCTCTGAAATCTATACCTCTTAGATTTAAGGATAAGTATGTATATAAAACTGAAGTGAAGAGATGTCATCCTTAACAAATGGAATACATTGTTCTCTGCTCTGGTGGACTACACACTAACGATGGAGATTACTGAGGTCACATGTATCCACATCCCTAGATCAGGAGTGTGACACATACACAATGGCAATGGTAACTTAAATCAGCCAGATGCTATTAAACAGCTTAATCTTCTGTGTTTGGAAGATGTGTATAGAATTTTCACCAGAAAGTTTTTATAGCAAACTTTTTATGTCAGAAGTTTATTTTATTGGTAAAATATTAAATAATATACAGAATTAAAAACTGCACTTACACTTCTGAGAAGAAATAAATCTTGGACAAATTATATGCTTGTTCCTGAGATTCCCTAAATTTATTCCAGTAGCTGTGCACTCAGACAGTATAAACCTTTATAATATAATCCTTTTCACAAAGTATTACAAAGTTTCTGCAGCTTTTTAGTTGTACACACATACAGACACACATTCACACATGCATATACAACACTCGTACACATATACACAGTACCCACATACATGCACAGAACATGTATGTGTGTGCATTAAAAACAAAGAAAATACAAGTCCCATCTTTTAGTCTGCAGTGATAAAACTGTTTATCGGAGGTTTCCAAATTGGTATATAGCAGAGTGACTTGTCACACAGCTGCAAAGACTGTTTTCAATATTTCCATAGTAAACCTCATTTTCTGAGGTATGGTATTTGCGCCTTAAAAAAAATACATTACACTGAGCGAACCTGACATACAAGGTCTGGAATTTCAATTTTACATATATATTTATATATAATTCTTTTTTAAACAATAGTTTTTATTTTCTCAAATTATTAGTTTGAAAAAAATGAGGTTTACTGGTTTGACCTATTTTTACTTTTTTTGCTTCTAAAACTCAAAATATCCTAGAAACTGTCAAGCAATTAGTTTTTAAAGTAGTCTAATTACCTTTGGTATTGTTAAAGAAAAAAATCTAAAATGGCCAAGACACGTACTGTACAAATGCAGTAACTGCCTTTAAAAGAATTGCCAAAGAAATGTTATCTTTTAACAAAATATGTATTTACATTACAGCAGTTTTACTACAGGGACACAGATATAAAAAAGAAAACCAACATACTACATATAAATATGTATGATACGAAAAATACTTCTTACTTAAATTTGTATGAAAACAGAAGTGCTCCAAATATTTCTTAAAAATTTTCTTCAATAAGTCATAGGTGTTTAAAATTGAGCTAAGTGCTTTGCTTTATTTTAAAGTTCATTTTCAAAAAGGGAAAAATTGAAATTAAAAAAGTAGGTTCTTAATTTAAAACATTGGGCAAGGGTCTAAGAATAAAATTCAGTCTTTAAGAATTTCAACTTTAGGACACATTTCTCAGGCAAAAGATTACTAATTTCAATGGAAATTTAGCCTAAAAAAAAGTACCATGAGATTAGACCAATAGTTTCCACATTCTTTAATCTTTTGACTGTGGAGTGTTTTCTGTTGTGTCCTTTAACTAACATACCATGGTTTTCAAGGAGTTTCTTTTTGTCATTAACTAAAGGAAGAACAGGTCAGAAAACAAAACAAAACAAAAAATAACCACAGTTAAGACTTTAAGGAAAGTATTGCACTTGTATAGAAAGAAAAGAAAAATATCTTTTTAGACTAAAAAGCAGAAGCAATCATTCTAGGATTGCAAATAACACATGGTCTAAAAGTTTCAACTATTTAGAGCAAATATGGAGCCTGAAGAGCTCCCTCCAAACCTGGAATAATATGATCGTAATGTTAAAGCATTTTCTCCCACCTGGGAGACAATTAAGACTTCTTGCTTTAAATTTTTGACATCTTCCTAAATACTTGCAAAAAACTGTTTAATCTTTCATAATATATACTTTAAGAGGAAAAACCAAATCAGAATTCACAAAATTCAACAAAAAAGGAAGGCAAACATACCATATTATGATCACATAATCTCTGCAATCTTATTTTAGGTACCCAATATTTGGAAGTGAAAGTAACATGAGGGTTATATACCCTATCATTTTTAATCCAACTACTTTTCTTTTTAATATAAAACTACACTTGAGTATAAAAATATGTCAGCAGATTATACAGCCAACAAAAATCACAAAAAAATTAAGACTTAAGAGACCCGTGAATTGGAAAGAAGGGTTGACCCTATCTTCAAACTAGTAGGGGGAAAGAGAGGCAGAGAAGTCCAAAGACAATGATGGCAATGGCATGGACAGAGAGGAGAAAAGAGGTGGGGAAGAGTAGACAAAATTTAAGGACAGATAACAAAGAGAATTTTGTTACACAGGAGGGGAAGTGATTTATGTTCAAAATCTGAGAGTGCTTGATAGTCAAATTTTTTTTTATCACAGTTTCAGAAATTAAACTACTTTTAAAAAACACAGAAGAATAAAACAAGAACAAAAACAAAACCCAGAGTCCTTCCCTTGTTACAGTGTATTCAATTTTTAAAATTCATTTCCAGTAAATTAAATTAAGTAGAATCCTGATAAGTGCATAGTAGGGGATTCAGTGACCTCCACCCATCTGAGAAGGTTTTCTTACTGTGTGTCACTTGAGGTAATCTGAAGGGCCCAATTAACTGCAAACTGGCTTATCTGTACCTATTTGAAGTTATATGTTATACTTTATGTGGCTTAGCAGAGGGCCTCTCAATTTTATATTTTGTTCACAATAAAAAGAACATCTTAGAAAACTAGTCATTCACGTACCATTCCCTGTATGGGTAAAGGTTAATTCACAACAAATTTATACAGAAAATATACAAATACAATATTATGGGAGAAAAACCCCATAAACAGAATTAGAAACTTATTTCTAAGAGTGCATGTGAAAAATATCCACAAACTTACAGTACAGCAAGAGAAAACTAAAAAGCTAGAAATTGAATGTTACATTAAAACCTCATGGAAATTCCAAAATTTTAGGTTTCTGCAATAAATGTAAAAATATCGAAGGTGTCATGATTTGGCCTAGCAATACACTATGATAGAAACACTAGCATATCACAGCTTCTTGGTCATAGGACATTTGCTTTGTATAACAAGTAGCTCTTTATTTTTTTTAAAAAATCTGTCATATCTTAACACATCCATTGCAAGTAATACACAACCATGGTAGGAAACCATTTGAGATTATGTTTTGGAGAAGAGCTGTGTGATACGACTGGTTAGTTCTGTTTTGTTCAAGGAGAATTAATTACCTGCTTCTTTATATTATTCCTTAAAACTTTAACATATTAGAATACAGAGCTTCTAAGACTAGCATAACACTAGTCATTAGATAAAATTCCAAAACAATACTGTTTTACTGACCAAAAATTTCACTAATAAAGGCTTCCATGATACTAGAATTTCTTCCTTAAAAACAAAACAAGCACATACCATAATGCAATTCACAGCTAAATTTCCCTCTACCTCATATTTTACCTGCATAATCTTGAGACGGTATTCAGAAATACTATCTAACTAAAAAGATATTAAAATCTGGTTTCAAAATTTCCTTTTAGTTTACACAAATGAGTTGAAAGTCTCGGTATTGGAAATTCCTCTAATAGTTTTGCATTAAGAACGCAAAGATAAATTATATAGTACTCAATTTTATGTGATTTTTAAAAATACATAATAAAAGTGTTGTAGGACTACAACAGCTAATCAACACTCTCTCAACACATTTTAAAAAGGCACCAATATAAAGAAATTTTCTAAGTATTTAATACATTAAATTAAGGATCTTAAGAGACCAGTTACTGTATATTTTAATTATTTTGCAGAAACTGGAGGTTTAAAAAGAGTTCTAAGATAACTTTCATATATACAAACTTCAATTTCACCCTTACTCTCTTTTTCTTTGAATTTCTATTTTAGAGTAGTCTTCATACAGATAGTACTTACTAATATATAAAATATAAGTAAAGATGACCACAAATGTAACTTATCTTTTTTTGTAAAATGAACAATTTAAAGTCGAAAAATAACATAGCCAATAACTCTCATAATCTAAGTTCTGTCTTAAATCTAAGGGCATACAGTTTCTTATATTTTTGCAGCCTTTTCTGTTCTTTACCTTAAGGAATCATTTTGGAGATATAATAAATTAACATTTGGAAAGTAAAACATAATTTTCGTCTAAATGCCTTCGCTGATGTAAATTTTGTCAAACATTTACATAAAATATCATAAAGACTTCACGGTGGTTTGTGAGGTGTACAACTGAGACACAAAAGCTATAAATAAAAGCAATAGCAAGCTCACTAAAATTTTATCTTTGTCCATTTGTCAACAAATATCAGTTGATAATTTTTCTTTTCTATGTCTTCCTATCCAAAGGTAATTCATGTTTTTTTCACTTTGGAGGTTATATCGAATCAGCTTAAAATCTCTTCTTTTTTGATTGTTTTGATTTGTTCTGGAAGTAGACAGTAAAGGTCCAAGGTTTAATAGTTACAAATAGTCCTAAAGACACACTAGTAACTCTTAATATCTCTTAATACAATCTGGTAAAAAGTAAACCAACTAAACTGCTCAGGTATTAACAACAGTTAACTCTCTATTTGCTCTTGCGTCTTGCAATATATCTGATCATTCTAGTTGCTTCTTTTCATGAATTTTCTTTAAAAGAATGTATGTGTGTGTGCATAATTGCTTGTGTATGTATATGTGTATATACATATACATATATGTATATATATAGGATAGACTTCTCCTGCTTTGTAGCCAAATCTAAATCCTAGTCTCTCAGTCTTCCATTTCGTCCCTCCAGAAAATTCTCAACGGAATGTTTCAACAACTCAACATTTCTTCCCATCTGCTTATTGGTCACTTTCACTGATTAAAACGTCAGGTTAGAATGGCTTTTTAAGTGACTGACCGCTATTAGAGAGAGGCTACACACTTCTCCAACAAGAGCTAGAGATAAAATCTGGGCAAAATTAGGGCAAAGTAATGTGATGAATTTCTGGATTTTTGCCAAATTGGAAAATACAGAGGGTAACCCATTTCCATGTACCTCAAATACTCTGTATTGTGAAATCTCACCTCAATAAACTTAGGCATGTAACTGTTATATAAAACTTGATTTATTTGGCGTCTGACCCTCATACTTATTTTTAGGTGCTACCAGCTTATTTATAAGCCATCCAGATTTTCCCAGAAAGTACTGTGTTCACGAAAATTCTTCCTAACCTACACATTTGAATTGACCTTGTCCTCATTTGTCCCTGCCGCACCCTGAGCCATCTTTACCTCTTTCTGTTCCTCATATCATGAGGCTAAGAAAGTACAAGTATATACTTGTACCAAATATACACTCACAAATACTAAGTCCCTTCAATAAAATAATTTCTCCAAAAGATTAAATCAGAAAAAGAGATTCATAAGTACTTTCTTCATGTACTATACAACTCTTTAGGTCCATCTAAATTCAGTTTCATTCCAGGGCAGGTAGGTACATGATTGTTCATATACACGCAAAAAGTGTGTGTGGGGGGGGGAGGGAGAGGGGGGGCGGGCAGAAAGAAAATTCATAGAAAATGCCAGCAGAAATTCATACACAGCCAAAGTTATGAACATACTGACGGCCATCCAAATGTTTCCTTAAATTGCAGTAATACACAAAATCACTGACCTTAAATTATTTACCTACCACCAAAATGAAAAAAAATAAAATAAAATTCCAATTATCTATGAGTAGTTAGGGTAGGTGGGGTGAGGGAGTCTCAAAGACATGCTTTACCTTTCATAAGTTGTATGTTCATATAGTACTAATGTACCAAAACATGCAGAAAAAAAATGACAGTTTATATTCTATTTAAAACATGTCACATCTCTGTTTTGGTGCATTCTCGTAGATTTAAAGACACAGTTCGGACATTACTCCAAAAATAATTATGACAGGGGCTAGTAAAAGAGAGTTGAATTATAACCATTTTTTGCTAGCTCTGGCTGTTGGTGCTTAGAAGTTGCTTAAATAGAAAGTAAACTAAAAAATGAGTGAAGAGCAGTATTACAGCCAGATTTGCTTATGTGTCCATAGTTCTTTAATCTTGATATTTCTCACATCATTCTATATTAAGAAACATAGTTTCAGCATCCTATTTAATTATTATTTTTTTTTAGAGTAGCTATCAGTTACATTTCAGTGTTCATAAATGGTTATCAGATAATCCAGTCGCAGTCAGGGCTGCTTTCCCTAAAAACGAGCAGCGAGTTCTGCCTCCAAGCCACATCCCCCAAAATGACTTGAATCAATTTCTGTTCCTCCCCTCTAATGCTGTAGAACTTCACCTATATAAATTAAATTAAAATCTGCACATGAAATAAGGTAACATGAATGGATTACAAGAAGAGAAATTCTGTACCGAGGGATTGAAATTCATTTCTGACAAGGACTTAGAAATAGTTGAATGTTTTTAAGACAGACAAATGTGCAGGACATAGTAGCTTTTGCTTGGGGTTCAGTCGCATTCTATATTCCAAGAAGGTTAAAAATAAGCTTCATTTTTTGTTTTCTCTATAGTCCAACGTATAGGTAACAAAGAAGTTTCCTTTCCTTGAACCGAAAGTGGTAAATGTAATCATTGAAGAAATACTATAAAAAATAGCCCTACTTCCATAACCTTAAGAAGTTCAAGTCACCACATTCAGATCAAATTAGCAATTGCTCCAAGGAGATTTTGAAAGAAATAGCCTATAGTAAAATTTTGAGTAAAAGATGAATGGACTAAGGACAGAACACTGGGTGGTCACAGCTTGGAAAAAAAAAAAAAAAAAACAGTAAAAAGAGAAATGCCAGGAAAGAGATTTCTGAGTGGGATTTTTTTTTCCCCCCTACTGTTAGCCTAATTATGTTTTTCTGCTGACCGGTTAACACTGATTAAATGCTGATAAAGTGACAATCATAAGCATACTTCTAGAAACAAACACGTATACTATGTGGCCATCACATTACAACATTAAAAGAAAACTTCCCAAATTAATGAAAAGTAGAGGTCCCTTCTGGAAACTAATGAATGCTTCTAAGCCACTCTTAGACCATATGTTATTCTGAAAATTAGATGAAAATACTATTCATTGAAGGTGTTATAAGTAAGGCTGCCAGGGTGTCTATACAATGCCAGTCATCAAGATTATGGAAAAACAGTGCCTAAAGTTTAGAAAAATAAGATCATAGGACTTCAGCTGTATTGTTAAGTGTCCTTAATTACCTGTAGTTTAAAAGTTTTGCTATCTGGTACAGTGTATAACATACTATGTTATAAATTCCATAGGGGAAGTAAACATAGAACCCACAACAACAACCCATCCAAGGAGTCATCACTGAAAATAACAATGTGTTTGTGTTTTTGAAACATTGTTCTTTGAAGCGTTAAGTAACTCATACTGTTTTAAACTGCAAAAGTCTTACCCAGAAAACTCTGAATTTTCCTGCCTTCAAACATAATCCTGAACATCAGTGGCAAATTAGAATCTCTTAGGTGAATCTACATGAATCAAGTGATTTTTTTTCAAAGCATGATATGCCTTATATCCATGCATGGTAGAAATGAACTGCTCTTAAAATTCCCACAAAATAAACAAGCCAAGTTATCAAGAAACAATATCCCCTGTCCCTTCTCTTTTCTATTTCTTCCTTACTGAATTAGGCAGAGCAAAGACACTGTGTCCACAAAATAAGAATTAATGACAGTAATAATATTAAAAAAAAAAGTATGTCAACATCTTAGGGAAGGTGGGATTGTAAGTGCAGTATTTCTTCATGTGCAGTTTGTTACTTCATAGGGGTCCCCTTTGGAATGAAAAGGCCTAGTGGAATGTGTGCTCCCCTCGAACGATGTGTGATGAAAACTCGTAACGGTCCTGGCTTCTGTAGCCACAGATGTTGCATTCCAGTGGGTCCCGGTAGCCATGGCAACCCATGTGAATGGTGTACATGACATGGTCTAGGAAAAGGACTCGGCAGTGCTCACACTTGAAGGCCCTAATCTGTTCTCCTTCCCCATTGAAGACTTTGTAGATGTCCTTCAGAGAGCCTTTAGGAGCCTTGGTGGCATCCAAAGCCTTGACATCCTCCTTCATATAAGCTGGGCTTTGTTTCCTCTTGGGATTTAAGGCAGGGTTTCCTTGGTAGGACTGGTGGTCATCATGGCTGCTTTCTGAGTCAGTAGAATCCAGGCAGCTATTGCTGGGAGAGGCCTCTCTTTCCTGGGGTCGACTCTTTGGTCTGATGAGAGAGATAGGGCCATCCATGTTGTTTTCATGACTATCAGACGTTTCCCTGCTAATAGGTCTTTCTATCCTATTTGGATGATAGACCTGAGAATAAGCTGAGCTTATAACTGGGGCCACCTCAGCGATTGTGCTTGGCGGGTGTTGCATCAGAGGGTGAAGGGCCTCAGCTCCAAGGTAGGTGATTGCATTGTTGATGGCTTGGTCCATCATATGAGGCTGCATCAGCTCAACCTCCTTTTCATATGGTAAGTTCATATCAAAGTGAATGTCTGGGTAGCTGAATCGCATGAGCTTTTCCCCTGAAAACAGAGAGGGGAAGAAAAGGAAAATGGAAAAAAGAAAAGGATACAACAAAATTAGTGGTTAGACTAAAAATATAAAAGTACAAAGCTAATGAAATCCATTTTGCATAAGATGGTATATCTTACTCTTTAGATCAAGTATTTGGGCTCTTTAATTCTGCTGAGGCTCACAAACACCCTAAACTTGCAAAGAGGATTAGTAATAAAAATTTCACAAGCCATTTAGACTTGTTCTAATGCCATCATGAAAATGCATCCAGCCTGAAAGATATGATGGAGTGTGTTATCTTATTTTCATTTGCTATTAAAATTTCCACTTGTCTAGAGTTCAGCAACAATATGAGAAAGAAAAAATATCAGGGACTATGCTTGTTTTTGCATATTTAAACATCAGTGACCAAGCCACAAAGATCATAAAGCAAGAGTGATCTGGTTATAACATCTATCACTTCACTGTTGTGTAGGGTTAATTTGGTTGATTTAGCTACCATACTTAAAAAAAAAAGTCAATTACAGAACCAACATATGTCATTCTGGAGAGTTCAAAGAAGTCACTACTTCAATACTATTAAAAGTTGTATTGTCTGATAAAGTGAATGACATTTGCAGCTATTTAAAAATAGGAGTTACTTCTGAAAGTACTTATATACTTGGAAAATATGTTTTTTGTTTTGCTTATTGAAAGGGATAATTTTTCATTCTTACATCACCCCTTCCTTATTCAGACATGTGTAAAATGTTTCTAGTATGTACACCCATTGTCAGTTTTCTTGACTGAAGGATCTTTGTACTTTTGTCTTTAATATTTACTTCAACAAATTTAATTTTGCTTCAGTATTTTACTTCAATATAATATCTAAACATTAACTATAAAAGAGTTTTGTGCATAGAATAAGTAATTTTAAGTTTTCTCCTTCAAATATCACCATCTATGGACAGAATATTTTCTTTTTAGATTTCTGCCACTAAAACGATGTGGTCTCCTACTAATTACCTAGTTACTCTGATGGGTAAATTTTATAGAAAAATGCTTCTTAAAAATATACATGGGCTTCTTATAAACATTTCTGTGTTGTTGTAGATGAATGCCTAACTTGTAACGTTGATAGGATATACTGATCCACAGAACTGCATTCTGGAAAAATGCTTTCAAGTAGCTAGTATTACCTCAGCTTTGAAGAAAGATCCCCAAAGTGAGATCAGGGTAATGATCAGAGCAATGAAAATGGAAGGAAAAAAATGAGAAATTATCTCATGGTACCTAGTTTAAGACATTGCCATGTCAAAAGTTTAAAAATTAAGCTATACAAACCTAATCTATACTCTCAAAGAGTTTACAGTTTAGAGGGAGTGATAGTAATTTAGGGATCCTTTATAATACAGTGTGATATGTGCTATGGGGTCAAATAAGAAGAATACATATCTCAAACTAGGGGAGTAAAAGAAGACTTCCTGAAAGAAGTGGCATCAGCAATATGAATGTGATGGCAAATATTAGCCAAGTAAAGGAATGTAGGGGTGGTAACAGGGCATGACTCTTTCAAGGAATTACTTATACTTCAATATGGCTGAGTATGAAAGTAGATGAGAAAGATGGAGTCACATAATTTAGGGCTCATCCAACAGCTAAGGAAATTGAATTTTATTCTGAGAGCAATAAATATTGAAAAGATTATACAGGGAAGTGACTTGACTAGATATTTATTTAGCAAGATGATTTAGAAAGTTGTTGCTATAGAGGCCACGGTGGCTTGAACTAGTATAGTGGTGGTGGAAGTGGAGAAAATTGGATGGAATGGAGAGAAACTTATAAAATATAGTTGTTAGGGCTTGGTGATTATCTACACATAGACAATGAGAAAGAGAAAGAACGTAAGCATGAAACCCGGGTTTTTGGCCTGGGAAACTTAGTGGATGGCAATGAGATAGAAAAGATGATGAATTCAGTAGAAGAAAACTATGAATAACAATCATGTACAGTGGTTACTGAGGTATAGTCCCAAACTCAGGAAAGATATCTGGGCTAGAGATGAAAGTCACCAGTTGATAGAAAGTAACTTCTAAAGCTATGGGAATAGATATTACCCACAAATAGGTAAAGTGTGAAGAAGAGAAGGTCAACAATAGAAACTGAAAGAACACCAAGGTTTCTATGCCTGCCCATGGAACAGTGCAAGTGGGATTCCTATACTGGGCTCCATGTTTAGAGAGCCCTGGGCCTTGCTCCTCATGGAACGAGGAATGTGGAGGGCCAAGGGAATGTGCCTATCTGGAGCTCATTCCCTAGATCACCCCAGGACCCCAGAATTTCTTGACAAAATGGCTCGAGCTTGCACCCAGGGTTGGCACAGTCCTCTTCGCAGAGTCCACCTTCCTGAATACCAACTGTGCTATTGGTATGCATACGTTTAGGCTTGAGGAATGGCCAACACACTACTCTTCACATGCTATGTGTGGGTACAGTGTGAAAAGAACTGAGGTGTCTACACGTGTGTGCCTGTGGCTCATTTCGGTATTGGACATAACCAAGAGTATGTCTAAGAGACAGGCCTGGCTCCAGGCCAGGGTGTGGTTCTGCTCATGATGCCAGGGTCTGATGTGGCACTCCAAGAAATGTGATAATTCAATATTCATTTGAACTTAGTCTTCTAAGTCAGAAAGGTAGCACGTAATAGTTTTTCAACTTGATTTATGTTAAAATATTTAGGCATATGATTGGAGGCCTCATTAGTCCTTTGTCTCCATTTGCATAGCTCTTAAGGGTAAATCCATAAAGGAGACTGAGAAAGAGCAGTCAAAGAAGCTGGAAGAAATGCAAGACAGGTCAATGTCAGAAACCGAGGAAAGAGAATATTTCAAAAGGAATTAATAGTGGTAAACGCTCCCTATGAGTTGGGGTCCACTAGATTTGTCACCATGGAAGCTAGTGGTGAACTCAATGAGAATAATTTCAGTGGAGCATAGGAGGAAAAAGCTAGGTTGCACTCACTGGGAAATGAATAGAAAGAAATTATGGAAAATGAGCATAGAGAACTCTTTTAACAACTCCCATCTTTGAAGAAGAGAAAGTAGGTAGTAGCTGGAAGGAGACTAGGTCTGAGGGAAGGGTTATTTGTTTGTTTATTTTATATCATGAGAGTTTATCACATTAAATGCTTAAATAAAAATGCCAATAGAGAGGTGAGGTTGAAATATAAATGAAGAAGAGGAAAATTAGTGTAAGGTATTTGGGGGGCTGGGATAGGAGAATTCCAGAGCATAAGAAGAAGAATTAACCTTAATCAGAAAGAGGGATACTCTTTCACTGAAACCAGGAGAAAAGCAGAAAGTATTCAGGTGGATGCATATAATCCTATAGAATTAGTTATATTATACTGAAATCATTTCAACTGATTTTATTCTCTGTAAATCTAGATATAACATAATCAAGGAGTAAGATACCATGTTTGCGGAGAGCAGAGATAGGTTGGATGGATTAAAGGAGGACTACTACGTAGTATGGATGGGACGACTGGTATTTGGGATCAGTTATTCATTTATAATGACACCAGTTTGTAAGGTTGTGGGATTTTCTCCAAAAGCACTAGCAGCTGAGTAGATATGGAAGAGAGGCTCAGTCAGCTTCACTAGAGAGTGGGGTTTCACCAGGAGAAGGTGAGAGAAGGACAAGGCAGGAGAGTCAAGAATATTGGCAAGAGGGTAGGTAGAAAAAGTGATGAACCATGAATCTAAGCTGGATCAGAAAAGAGCAGAGAAGACAAATATATACACAGAAAGCTCAGGGATCAGTGGCCTGGATGGCTTGACAAGGTCAAAGAACAGTATTTAGCAGGGACATAGAAAAAAGGAATTTATGTTAAGTGATGAAATTTTCGTTTCAAACAGCAAAAAGTTAACTGTGTGATTGTTAGCTATTACTACTAGGACAAAATCCAAATTAAAAAAAACAACATCAAATTCCTAATAAAGATTTAATGTCATTACTTTAAAATCAAAATATAAATTTAAAAAATCCCTCTTTTCTAAGAAATGCAATCAAATCAAATTGAGAGAACATAGCCCTAAGTCATAAAAAACATGAAAACTGACATTTTTAAAAATAAATTCAGAAGAAAGAATAGTAATGAATTTCATATTTTCCCAACTACACTAGTGTCTAGTTGAGATAGACACATTTAATGGGCATCCATCAAATGAATCAATTTTAAAAACAGATGAACTGGCATTTTTAAAAGTTACTTATAAAAAGAAAGAGACAGAAAGGTTACCTAGGGCCTATGGCAGGCCTGTTAATATATTCTTCTCAGGAGCTTTAAACTGACCTAGTACAATCTGGGATCCTTCTTTCAATGAGCTCTGTCAATCTCTCCAGCTTCTCTTAAAGTGACATTTTTGTGATCTGTTAGTTCTTCACTTTTAGATGGAAAGGAAACCTTCTCTAAGTGTTTATTGGAATTTAAATAGAATTTAATTACCTTTTCCTCCGTGAAATGATGAAAGAAAATATTTTCTCCCCATCACCACTCAACCCACATTAGATGTTCCACAATGCTCTTTGACACGGGAGTGTAAGACTATTTGAATATTTTTTCTTCTAATTTCTATAAGAATACATGTATTGCATATAAAATTAACGGCAATTCTTTATATTGAATCTCTATTGCTATTCATACAGTCTTTTTAAAAATTAGATGTTTTTTGTATCCTCAGAGATACTTTATGACTTACAGTATGAAGAATGATGCCAACTCTGAGTGTATCAAAGAATATCTAAGGGCTTGGAAATGAAAAAAGAAAACTCTAATATATCATATTTAATCTTTTCAGTTCAAAATCATAGGCTGGATGAAAACAAAGATCAAAATATGAAATACAGATCCAAATATGAAACATACTGATAGGATGCTGCATTAATTTTCTCATGCCGAATGTTAAAAACATTCTCTTCATCCTAGATCAAATACTGAAAATGTGAATATCACGTAAAGAAAACAATTTAAAAACCTAGTGTTGCAAATTTAAAAACATCACAAAACTGGCTAACAGGCTACACTATTTCTCTTAAGTATTTTTTTTAAAACTAAACATTTTTACATGCTATTTCACTTTATATACCATTGTGAAATACCAATTTACTACTTAGTCTTCCCTTTATTTCTTCTTCTTAGGTTCATATACCTAAGGGTGTGTGCGTGTGTGTGTGTGTGTGTTACACGTGGAGTGGCATAAAGTAGGAAAGAATAATGCAGAAAAGAGATTGGCATTTATTCCATGAGCTGATTTACACCATATATATTCCTAATACATGGGAAAATGTCTTTGCCCATTAAAATCACCTTTCAAAGAAATAAAAGCATCTGGAATGCTTACCCACAAACTTTTGTGGAGTGGAGCTTTTACGTTTTCCCATATTCCCCGTGAACTTCTCTATGACAGCAGGTCTCTCAAAAGGCACCAGAGAAATATTGTTGTCCATAATAGGCTCTTGTTCCTTACAATCTTCTATAGGAGGTACTATATAAAACCATACAAAAAATGCAATCTGATAATTTCTTCAACATTTTAAAGATACAAAGCTGGATTTTCCACCTCAATATGTGTTAAACAGACATAAGCTAGTATGCTTGAATAAGAGCAAGCAGAAATATAACCTCTAGCGTTAAAGTACACGGTAATTTTACTCACACACACAGAGGATTTGTTTTTGTCTGAGTCTTTCTCAGATCAATGACATAAACTGTTGCCACTATTGGTGGCAAATATGTTCATCCTTTTTCTCATCTTATTCCTCTGAAAGTGTTTTTAACATTGATTAAAATCAATACTACTTTAAGATTGCACTATTCTCAAGGCTTTTGGAGTTTATTTTTGCAAAACAATTTAAGTCACTTGTTTTGGAGGAATACTTCGACAGACACAGAATAACAGCACGATATTTAACCAGCTTTTTTTCACCCATGTATTTTCTTGTAGCAGATTTTCTATCTGATGAGCTCAGTGAGCTGGTAGCCCTATTGGCAGTCGCTAAATACCTGCACAAAGCAGCCTTCACGAAGGAGATCCAGTTCTGAATGTGTCTATGCATAGTAAACTGTGGTAGCTTTATGATTGTAATTTATTTTTTAAAAGAGGCCTATAGAAGGATAAAATAATATATTTCCAAATTGGCATATCTGCTCACTAAACTGCTCTAATTCATTTGACCTAACCTCTCCAACTGCTCCTTCCTCATCCCATTTGTCTAAGTTGCTATGGGCTAATGTACTAGCTCATAGATACTGATGTTAGATATTGATATTCATAGTTCAGACAAAGGACTTATAAAAGTTGTTTTTAAATAAAAATACTATCAAAGAATGTTTAACAGTGTAATATCTGAAACAGATAAAGATCAAGTGATTAAAATCAATGTTCACAGGAAAGACCACAACTTATCACTTTTTTATTTTTGCTGCTTTCTCCAGTTGTACCTGTGCCAGTACTGTTTGGAAACCTAGAGTTTTCATATCTTAGGGTATCTTTACTGGTTCAGCATGCAGTGTAAAATGATTTATTTTGCTCCTTTCAATTCGTAAAGAATAGTTCCACTGTGTGAAACACAAGGCATTCTCATTTATAAGGGCGGACACTCAGATAAAAGTTAAGAAAATCTAGTATACAATTCAAGTGACCTATTTAATAAGCAACACAAATTTGAAAAAAATTTGAAAAAATGAAAAATAGCATTAGAAAAATGTTTTCCTAAATTAGACATGTTTAAAGAGATTGACATTCAATCTAAGTTTTGGGTTAACCTAATATCGTGTAGTAGATGGAATAGAAAAATTTAATCTTCAATCTTTTTTTTTATAGAGGCTCTAATTATGAATGGCAAGAGCTCTGCAATTATTAGATGTGAATTTGTAAAAAAAAAAAAAAAAAAAAAAAACCCAAGATGAGATTTAGAAACAGGGAAACACTTAGCTCATTTTCTATGCTGAGATAATTAATGATTATCAAGGGGAAAAAGTAAGTCCCCATATATTATGTAAAACATTGTGTTGTCTCTTAGAAACAACTAAAATTACAAAAGAAAAAAAAACTTAAACAGTAAAGCAAAGAAAGTACAACCATAGAATTCAAATAAGGAAGGACAGGCAGATGAAATGTCAGCGGTGATGTGATGGGGAACCATGTAATTAGCTACAGATTATTGTCAAAATCTTAACTTTTGTTTTCGGTGGTGGATTCGTAAGCATTTACTACACTATTTAAAAAAATATAGACCAAATAACTAAAGACCAAAGATGAAAATAAGCCATGGACCAGGATCCAAAATGAAGGAAGGACAGAAAGAAACGTTTGTTGTTCTAAATTTTGCTAAAAAACAGTAAAACTCGTTAACAGGGTTTGCCCCAAAATTGAATATACTAATTAGTTTTGAAATGAGTAGTCTAAAACTTGGCAGTTTTGCTCTAAGTCTCACCTTGAATTTTCATATTTGCACACATTTAACACTCAAAACGAAACCTGGGTGTGGGAACTGTCCCACACCACATCCACCTCAATTCAGATGATTTGTCCCAAGTTCAATGAAGCTCATGTGAACTGAAAACAATGACTTCGGCAGAGCTCTGGTCTAAATTCCACTTTACAAGTCTTTTACATATCAAATACCGACCTTTTTGCTATCATATTGACAATAACAACAACAATAACAGCTGACGTATATTATGTGTTAAGTACTGTGTTAAGGCTTTGCATTTAATAATTCATTTAATGCTTAATTGTACCAATGCTGAGGTAGGTACAATTACCATCTCCATTTTACAGATGGAGAAACAAAGACTCAGATATGTTAAGTAATTTCCTCAGAGTTTACATCCAGTTAGCAAGGAATATATGAGTTGATGGTCTGGCTCCAGAGGCTGAGCTCCTGGCCACTATAATATAGTATTCTTTGTAGACATAATTCGAATATTGACTTTTTATAAACAAGTTTGACATATTTTTAGTCTGCCACTGGGAAAATATCTGATACATTTTCTCAATTACATAACTAATCTGAATTTTTGCTTTCATAGATCTGGGTGTAACTCATCAAAATGTTTCTGGATATATATTGCCTGAAACACAAAACAAGTTCCCTACTTAACTCAATAATACATTAATCACATAGTGAGACATTCCTGTAGGCTAAAAAAATACCAATATGCTAACTTGTTAGAGAAAACATCATAACCGGATATCTTCCTTGACTTTATTTTTGAAATTATAACCAGGATAAAAACAGATCTATACTTGCATTATTTCATTATCTCATCACATTGATAAATCATAAAGACAGAGCCTTAAAAGTGTTCCCAACTTATAGCTATTGTACTGAACAATCCACTCAAACATCAGATTCCAAGGAGACACAGTCTGAGGGGCCTAGATGAAGTCATATGTCCATCCCCTTGCCAGAAGAGGGCAGGGCACATAGACTGACAGTCCCACCATGGCTTCATGCAATGGGAAACAGTTCCCTAAAGGGAAATGAAAGTCTTGTTATCAAAAGGGCAAGCAAAAACAACAGACATCTTCTATATTGTCACAAATTTTCTCCATGTTGCTGAATCTAAAAGAAACTTTTCAGTTGTCTTAGTTTGAGAACATTGGACAACGCTGATACTTGCTTTGGCTTCTGTGAAATCAAAAACTCTTTCCATTTTCAAGCCTTCTGCTCTTACTCATCTTCATGGCTTTTTTCTTGGTGTATTCTTGGCCTTCTAGATGTCTCACTCTATACTTACCCATATAACCTTATAAAACCTATTACTTCAGGCTACTACCTAATAATGATGGCTCCCACATCTTTATTTCCCACCCATATTTCTCTTGAGAGCTTAAGCTATATATAGCTCTTCTCAGTTTTACTTAGCTATCTCTCCCAGGTACCTATAAGACAATGTATTCAAAAACTGAAATCTCCATTTCCCTCTCCAAACTTTCTCCTATTTTCCTAATTTCCATCAGTGAATGTCACTATTCTCTACCAGGTCATCCATGCTAGGTAACTTCTGCAAATCCCCTACTTCTTCCTTTCACCCAGTCTCCTGTCTCTCCTCCCAACCACCTTACCTTATTATATACATACATGAAGGTCCCAAGTGTCTTAGATTCTACATCTGTAGTTGCTCCAAATTACTTAACTTTTCTGCATATTGCAGGCTACTAAGCCAACTCAACCAATCAGCAGATTGTTGCGATGCTCTACTTGCCTCTTTCTTGACCCTTCTGATCTATCTCCCATGTTTCTAACAATAAAATGTTAATGTAATAATGCTTTTTAGAATAATTACCAATTCTTCGCTTAGCACAACAGGCCGTTGATGCCTTGTTCACAGCCTGTATCTCTAGCCTTATAACCTTCCAATTTTTCTTGCTCTTACAAACTGGGCTCTAATTATACATAGCTGCTTGTAGGTTCTTAACCCACCATGCTCTTTTAGACTTTTGTTTCTTCATACATGCTGTTCTCTCTACATGAAACACTCTTTTCCACTTATTTAATGGGCTATCTTGCCTTTCAAAACTCCATTCAAATATCTTTCCC
>NW_006433946.1:2220770-2349622 GCF_000325575.1 Pteropus alecto
AAATTCCTCTGACATCCAGTGTGATTTAGATATCTATCCTCTGTGCCCCCATAATGCATATTACACAGTATTCTAACTGTTGGTTTAATGGTAAGTTTCTTCCAAAAATTGGTAAATGACCTTAGGGTAGAGACTGCATTTTATTTGACTTTATATCTTTAGTACCTTTTATGATGTGAGACAAATATAATATTCAGTGGATGATTACTAAATGACTTAATGAAGGAAATGTCACCGAATGGAAATAGGTTGAAGAAGCTTACTAGAAAGTGTATAGGTTACCAATTATGCCTCCATACTTGCAATAAAGAATTTACCAAACAATTCAAACCATAAACCTAAGCATATATATTCTTTCTTTAAAGGTAGTTCTCTTTCTGGTTCACACTTTCATTTTTGTCTTCGGGCAAGAGGGAAAAGTTAATTATATACTTTGATTTTTAAAGCCTTTTCTTCAAGCTGAAAAGACTTGAACAATGGGCATAAAATAACTTTCAAATAAGATAATCCTCCATAAAACCCAATTAATTATTTTTATTTCCAAAACTACAAGTCATTATTTTTCCCTTTCCATCAAACTGAAGAACTTTTTATTCTACCTGCTAAATACATCTTCATTGTTTCACCCTAGTCTCTTCTCCTGCTATTACATGTTCATCTTTTCCTTGGCATTCTCACTTCCAGCCTCTCCTACTATACCAGCCAGGCATCTATCCTATATTCTACATTGGTGACATTTTTCTTTAGAAGATGCAAATTCGATTACCCCAGTGAAATTCAAACATTGGATTAGCATAAAAGGCTCTATCTTGGCATCACAACCTACTACTTCAGTCTCATTTCCTACCACTCCTTTAACTCCAACTAGGTTCAACTTTCAGGAACCTGTTAATATTCTTTTATACCTCCAATTCCTAGCTTGTGAAAATGCCTGTGAAATGTACATTCTCTGTGAATCTGTCTGATCTATGCAATTTTTCTCATCCTCATACACAGATCAAACGCTGTACATAAGAAGCTTTCCTTGACTTCTCGAGACAGAGTTAGGTCAGGTCTGGCATCTGTGCACCTGGAAAAGCATTTATATGCTTTCATTAGAGCATTTACCTAATTTCATTTTACTTTTTAAGTAGGTATTTCCTACCAGACTATAAGTGTAAGGAATTGTGTCCATTTATCTTTATATCCCCAGAATGTCCCATACAACTTGCCACATAGCAAGCCCTCGTGAATGCTTCCGGAAGATAGTGAAAGAATGCCACTTTGATTTCAGACACTTTCTTACTAGAAGAGCCAATGTGGGGAAGAGCATGTTTGGGAAAGAGAGGCTAGGAAATAGCTCGATGTCAGATATGAAAATAAAAGAATACTAATTAGTTTCAAGGAACTAATGGCAACCACAATGATGGCAACCCTAGACCTATCACAAGAGGAAAAAAAAAAAAAAGAGAGATAAAGATGTAACAGGATAGTAAGAGAGGGAAGGGGATAAAAATGATTCCAGTGTGGCTCTGTTTAAAAGGAGATACACACCAAGCTATGTACATGAGACAAGGTTAACGGTGAGCTCTGGCAGCATGTTAAGCATATTTTTCTCTCTTACGGCATTTATCAATTCCTATCTCATACAGTCAGTTCCTCTCTAAGTATGTTAACAAAGAGAAAAGGAGATTAATGATAATCTTAAATTATTATTACAATATGCCTAGAAAAAGTACAGAATTAAATGGCATTAAAATAAACTTAGGTGGTTAAAACTGTTCAATATTGAAGAACAAATATTTGAGTCTATACCTGATAGCAGAACCTCCCCCTCCCCCACTCCTCCTTGGCTTTGCCCCCTCTTCCCTCCAACACCTGAGCGCATCTCCCACTGTCCTCATTCTCCATCTTCTACTTCGGTTTCAGAGCCACCCATGAGAGCCTCTGCCTGTCAAGCCCTAAGCAACCTGGGAAATGGGGTTCATGCTGAGGCTGCAGTTGTTTGGGAATCTTTTTTCCCCCAAAATACACCTGTTTAAATTATCAGCACTTATTCTATAGCTGGTTAATCTGCCACCAAGAGATAGTTAAATGTTGACTATAATTATTTATATATACCTTATCTCCCCATAATAATATAAAGTCTTTTAGAATAACTTATTCAGATCTGTATGCAACATAGAGTTTCACAAATAACTGTGAATGGAAAACTGAATTCATAGAATTAATAATCCAGTCAAATGTCAAAACTGCAGTAAAAGAACATTATATGGAAAAAGTAGCAGTGCCATAAGGTGTCTTTGGAAAACTTTGGCATGGCCCCCAAGCCTCTATTAGCTACCCTGCCTCAAGCCAACAATTTCAACAGAAATAGTGTGCTAATAGGCAAATGAAATCTTGAATGCCTAAGTTAATGCTGGTAAGTAACGTAACTTTAAGGGGGCTGGAACATTTACTATTTCTTAATATTTAATGCCTAGAAATGTACTAGTAAAAAGAAGTATTTAGTGGGTGTTTACTGCACATCTAATACATTTCATTCTCATACCAAGCCTATGAGTAACACACTCAGACAGACATCAAATAGCCGGACCAGGTTTGTTGGAGTGCTAGCCTCATCGTTTTAACCTCTATGCTCTGGAACCTATGCTGCCCTCATAAGCAGATAATGCAATCTTGTAATATCAAATTTACTAAGACTTAAAACATGTTTTAAAAAATTTTAGTTAATAATGATAATAATATAAAAGGAAATGGATGCACAATGATAAACAGAAATAAATCTGTTTCTTTATATTATATAAAATATCCTCAATAGAAAGAAATGTTTTAATTATTTAGGATGACAAAGTATTTTAATATTTAAAAAAATTTCTCAACAACATATACTCACTAGCTGTCCAATAAACACAGTTCCACAGTATGCACTATATAAAACAAACAACAACCCCAGAAATAATCTTCGAGCTGTCTACAAATCACTAAATAAGTATATTTTAAAAGTGCCTTTGGCATTCCTCAATTCTATTATTAAATATTGGCCAAGTCTTTTTTATAGGAAAGATATAAATGCACCAATAAGTTAAGATTTTTGTACGAGCTTCTATGAATAATAAAATCTACCAGCATAAAAATATAATAGGACAAGACAGATGACTTCAAATCTAAAGCATTGAAATTATTAATTGCTTTCCTTTTGAAGACTGATTTGCTAACATTAATTTTTCAATCCTAGAGGACTGGTGACAGATAAACCTTAGAGACTGCCTTCCTATCTGCTACTGGGTATTGTGGAGAAAGGATGTTTTGCTTGGGTTTTGACTTTTGTGAAGGGAAGAGATGCCTATTTTGGTCTAGATTGTTCTCCACACTTGTAGAAAGCAAAATCCGTAATTTCCAAGATAAATCACATGACAGTTTGGAGAAATTTCCAATTATATCACTGATCATTTACCTAAGAGAAATGAAAATACACCAATAACCAATTAAATCATTTAGGAAACCTATAGACTTATGAGAACCATCTCTAACTTTTTGGTGCAACCAATGAAAGAGAAGAGTAAATAGTACCTTCTTTTGGTTTATTCGGGTTGGCTGCCATTACTGTCAATTCAAACACGTTATGAGAAATAATTAGAGAGTATCACAAAAACTCAATATAGCTTGTTTGCGAAGTGTCCCAAAGCTCAACTCATTTCAAATACTTAAGAAGATAATCCCATACAAAATTAACGTGATCTAAAATTGTTTTTAAACAAAGTAAGATTTTATCTTCATGCTGAAGGCTAAAGAGAACTATTTAACCCATAAAAAACTACAAAAGCAGTAGAGAAGGGAATGAAAATTGTGAATGCCATTTCTACCCACCATGGTGACTCATGACCTGCCCAGCAGCCTCCAAGCTGACATTCTGGAGATAGTTGTGGCAGCGTTCCTTGTGCTCCTCCAGTGAACTGCGCTGCTTGTAGCTTCGTCCACAGTAGTTGCACTTGTGAGGTTTACCCACTGTGAAGAGAATTCAAAATTAGTGTGCTGTCAGTCCCAGCCAAAGCAAAATTAACAGATAACTTTTGAGGAAGCATTTATACGCTTTTCAGACTTAAATCTCTTCCTCCTCCACACTGGGATTTAGATAATAAATCACCAAGACTAAAAGACAGAAAGAAGAGAAGGCAGAGTGTACCTTTGGTGAGAGGGGAAATACTGAATCAAATTCATGCTCTGACTGTATCCAAGATGATCAATTTTCAAATTATCTGACTCTTAACACTAACATTTACTCGTACACAGTTCTCTCAGCTTTGACTCATTCAAAAGACTAATCAAGAGTGCCCTAGATACATAATGAGAAATATTTTTTATTTATTTTTTTAGGGGGGCGGGGGATAAGGAGAATCTTACTGAAGAAAACCAAAATGCAACAACTCGAAATGTCATTGTTTAATGAAAAGATTATTCATAGGTACCAAGAATACTAAAAAAGAATTCAAGTGATGAGAAAAAAGTACAGATAAAAGCAAAGTTTCTCTTTTCTTTCCACCTTGGTAATAACTATTCACACATGCAAAACTTTGTAGCAGTTAAGTGCATTCTCCCACATCAGTGCCGTTCTTATATTACCAAGAATTAACCTACTAGGTGCTTTGAGTCAGGACTATTAACAATACCACCGAAGCCCTAACATATTCAGTTACACAATAATAGTAATATTTTCCAATACATTTCACATTCGGGAAATAAATTATTTCCTAATAGCTAAAGAGCCATATTGCAGTATACCTGGTAAAACACTGTGAGGCTCATATTTAAACAAACAAACAAACAAAAGAAAACAAAAAAACTTTATAAAAGGAACAAAAACACATTTATGGAAAGAAGCATGTTTTAATGTATAACCATTCAGAAGGATATCACAGAGCTCTTCGATTCTTGGTTTTGAATAGTAACAAGAAAAACATAAGATACCAGGTGGTCTGTGCCAACGCCCTCAGTAGTAAAGTACAGTGTGAATCAAGTCAACGGCTCTCACTGGACTCCCACAGCAATCATTTTGTTTTGCCCAGAAGACAAGTAGGCAATTCTTTTTCGTGGCCAAAGACAGCATCCCTGACTGCAGTCACCTTACAAGCCCACTCCGTGACACTGGTCATAAAGTGAGACTAAAATACTGTAATAAGGCAAGGTATTCACAGCAACATAAAAGTTTCACTCTAGTGATTTTTGGAAAAAAAAACACAAAACCTTTAGAGTGTATTTAAACTGCACATATAACATAATAAGTTCTTATGATTTTTTCGTAAACTGTCTTAAGTAAACAAAAGCTATCTAAGGCATTAGTCATTTCTTAAAATACTAGGCAAAGTAACTTCTATTATTCAGAACCCAGAATTTCTGAGAAGATGAAAACAAGCAGCTGTGCATATATTGTGAAGAATTTGTATCACTGTTTAAGAGCATTAGAAAATACTTTTAGTCAAAATATAGTATAATAATATAAATATATTTACATGAATTGCATTTCAAGTCATGAGACTATACATTATAAAAAGCCTTTGTTTGCTATAATCACTACTCAATTTGGGGTTCTTTAGAGCTGTTTCTCTTGAAATAAGTGAGGAATTTGCATTGAACAAATCTATTAACTAATTAATACTTATTAAGCACATACATTGTAATTAATATACCTCTATAAACTAGTTCTGTCTCCAACTTCCTATTTATTAGTCCTGTTGCACTGCATCCTATGATAACTGTTTTACCGTGAATATAACCTCCTATACGTTCTTTCTTTTACTTATATAGGCAAACTTGATACCTTCTCATCTCAATTAAAACGTAGTTCCCTTCTACTCCCCTGGGCTCACAACCCTCTATAAACTCCCAACTTACGTGACAAAGAAGAAAAGACAGTATACTTTTTACTGCTTTCAAAACTCATTTTTTTACTCCCCTTATTTTTGAAGTCTATCCCATTTGTATTACTTCAGCTGTTTTTAAAAATCACCCTTTCCTCTTCATCCCTTCCTTGTTCTTGGTGAGTCCAAGGAGTTTGAGTAAATTTTTCTAAAAGTATAATTCCCAAATTTTCCTAAATATTCATCTGCATCCCACTCCAGCAATCTAAATACTGGGTGACATGTTGAACTTTGACATCTCATAACTATTTTATCTCCACGAAATTTGCTCTGGAAATGCTACACCTTTTTCCTTTACCTCTCTCATTTAATACATGTTTATTAAAAGCTTCCTATGTATCAACACTGATGAGGCTGGACTGCAAAGTGAAGAAAGATTCTCATGGTGCCTATCTTCATGTAAATGACAGTCTGCTGAGGAACATGAGACATTTAATAAAATATACATGGGATGTATTACAAATTGTAGTAGATTCTGCAGAGCAAAAGAATGTTGTGCTAGCTAGTATAACATAGGGGACCTAATTTAGTTCTAGAAGGTTGAACAGAAAGGTCTGTCTCAGGTAGGAACATTTAGGCTGATAACTGAAGAAAAAGTAGACGTTAGTCAGATAATGGGGGTTAGGGGTAAGGTGGAGGAGGGGCAGTATTTCAGAATTTCCGGGAACTGCTGTCATCTCTTTCTATTTGCTCTCACGTACTTAGCTCCTTCGAAGTCTAGATCATGCCCTTACTAGTCTTTTGAAAATTTTTTCAAATATCAATAATCTCTGCCAAATCTAATGGCTCTACTATCACAACAAGAATATTTCTTGCCATTTCTTTGATATTTCTTGAAGTTCATGAAAATATTGTTTATATTTATTCTCCATATATGCATTTATCTGTATAATACTTATAAACCATGTGAGTTAATATGTATATCACAGATATTCAAAAGCAACCAGATTTTTTGCTATTTTCACTTTTATAGATATATGAAATACATAAATATTATAAAATATATTCTCACCATCTGAAACACCTTCATTCTGATATTAACGAAACATTTTTTTAAATGTTTTTAATCACAAAACATTTTTGATTTGTGATTCAGATCACTTCATAAATTATACGAAGTGATCCCTCCGATTACTCTGAATCACAAAATCCAGTGGACTTCAATCAATTCTAAATCTTCCCAATTTCTTGGTCATTATCACACTTTCGTGTGTTATAAATCTTTGGTCTTAGGTCTGGAGTCAGATGCTGTTTTCCCTCTCACTAGCTTCTCAACCTCTTCCTCCCTGGCAAATATATATGTACCTCCAGATTGTGTTCTCAGTGCAGTAGTCCCCTCTTCTCCCTCTAGACGAAAGCACTCGTTTCTATGGAACGTCCAAATAATTTCCCATTTGCAAGCTCCTACTTGTCATTTAAACCTTTTTAAAATGAACTTGGTGGACTCAAAGTCACATTTTTCTCATCTGTGCTCTGACAGAACTCTTCATATTCTGTTGATCTATTACTTATGATAATTGCATTGTAATGATCCATTTGATATCTATTTCCCTAATCCAAATAACGAACCCTGTCATATGGACAGAGGTCATGTTTTACTTAATTTTGAATTGATAGTGCTTATGGTAGTTATTAAATGTAGGAGATACTCAATATATATTTGCTCTTGAAACTCATACTTTCAGACACCTTCTGAGTATTGCCATTAGATTCCTCTGAAATCTAAAATTCAACATATCTATTTTAAAATTGGCTTTATTGAAGTTTAGTTTAAATAAAATAAAATCCACCCACTTCAAGTGTTGTTTTCAAGGAGTTTGGACGTATATAGTTGTGTAACTACCACCATAACTAAAATATAGATTTCCATCACCCTTAAAAATTCTCTCTTGCTCCTTTGCACCAATTCCCTTCCTGATACTAGGCCTGTGGCAACCACTGATCTGCTTCTGTCACTACAGTTTTGCCTTTTTTTTAGCATTTCATATGAACTCAATCATTCACTATGGAGTCTTTTGTCTAGTTTCTTTCACTCAGCATGATGATTCTGAGATTCAGCCATGCTGTTGTTGCATGTGTTGGCAGTTGATTACTTTTCATTGCTGGGCAGTATTTCATTGTATAAATATACCACAATTTGTTTATCCATTCACTAGTTTGAGTTGTTTCTAGTTTATGGCTATTAGGAATAAAGCTTCTATAAATATTTGCAGCTAAGTCTTTGTTTTCAATACCTGGAAATGGGATTGCTGGGTTATATGATATGTATCTGATTAACTTTATAAGAAACTGCTTAACTGTTTTCCAAAATGGCTGTATCACTGTGCATTTATTTCCATGAGCAATATATGAGAGGTACCATTGTTCCACATCCATGCCAAAACGGCATTGTCAATCTTTTTTTGATCACTTTACCCATTCTAGTAGTATGTGGTGATTTTGCATCTCATGGTGATTTAGTATCTCATGGTGATTTTGTGTTTTCCTAATATCTTATGAGACTAATCTTTTGACATTCACATATTTTTTTTGGTGAAATATCTGTTCAAACCTTATGCCTATTCTTTTTACTGTATTGTCTGGAATTTTATTACTGAATCACAAGACTACTTATTCTGGATATGAGACTTTCATCCAGATATATGCTTTGAAAATATTTTCTATGATTGTGTCTTGCTTTTTTTTTGAGTTTTTGTTGAAGAGCAAAATTTTAAATTTTGAATAAGTCCAATTTATCAATATTTTCTTCTATGCTTTGTATTTTTTGTGTTCTGTGAAAGAGATCTTTGACTCACCAAATGTCACAATAATATTTTTTGTTTTCTTCCAGAAGTTCTTTTTAAGTCTTACATTTGGGTCTATGACTCATTTCAACTTAATTTCTCTATGTGGTATAAGGTAAAGCCTATATCATTCTATTTTAAAAGGTGGATATCCAGTTGTTATAGCTCAATTTGTGGAAACTATCTTCACTCTTTAAATTATCTCACTGCCTTTGTTGAAAGTTAATTGATCATATATTTGTGGGTATATTGCTGGACTCTCTATTCCATTCTATTAATCTCTATGTCTATCCTTAAACCAAAAGAAATGAACAAACTAAACAAAAACAGAGTGACGGATACAGAGAACAAACTGACAATTGCCAGAGGGGAGGTAAGTTGAGGGGGTTAGGGGGCTGGGTGAAAAAGGTAAAGGGATGAAGAGTACAAATTAGTAGTTACAAAACAGTTACGAGATTTAGGGTATAGCACTGGGTATAGAGTCAATATTATTGTAATGGTTGTGTATAGTGCCAGATGGGTGCTAGAGTAATCGGGGGGAATCACTTCATAATTATATAAATGTCTAAAAAAGAAAAAACTCTGAAAGAGTAGGTCTTACTAATTTAGTTAGTCTTCCAATCAGGTAATGTAAGTCATCCAACTTCACTTTTTCAAAATTATTTTGGCTATTTTAGGACTTTTGTATTTCCAAAATATGTTTAAAATCAGTTTGTCAATTTCTACAAAAATGGCTGCTAGAATTTTAATTGGGATTGCACTGAACCAATAGGCTCAAATTCAGGAGACTTAACATCTTAATAGTACTGAATCATTTAAACCATGATCATGCTATTATTACTCCATTTACTTACATTTTTTAAAATTTCTATCGGCAATGTTTTATAATTTTTTTTGCACACAATTGCTTCAATTTATCTATAAGTATTTTATGTAGTATTAAATGTATCTCTAGGTATTTCATATATATTTGGATGAATAAATGGCACTGCTTTCTAAATTCGTTTCCAATTGTCCATGGCTAGCATGTAGAAAAACACTTGTTTTCTTCATATTGACTTTGAATCTTACGATCTTAATAAAATCATTATTTTTATTTTTATTTTGTTTTTTTTTTTCTTGGTATTTTCTACATAGATGATCATATCAACTAAAATTAAATATAGCTTTACTTATTCCCTTCCTATTTGTATGTCTTTCATTTCTTTCTGTTGCCATACTGCTTTGACAAGACTCCCAGTATGATGTCGAATTTAATAAGTGGAGAGAGCAGACATTCTTCCCTTGTTCCCTCTCTTAAGTGTGAAGCTTCATTTTATTTATTATTAGTACGATGCTAGCTGAAAGTTTTTCCAAGGATGGCCTTTATCATGTCAAAGATGTTCCTTTCTATTGCTGTGAATTTTTATCATGAATAAATACTGAATCATATAATGCTTTTCTGTACTTGTGAAGATAATTATATAATCTTTATTTTCTAGTCTTAATACGGAAAACTAAATCATTGATTTTTTCCAATATTTAATCTACTTTGAATTGAGATAAACCCCACTTGGTCATATGTTATCCTTCTTTTTTTTTTTTTTTTTTTACATATTTCTGGATGCTACTTGCTAAAGTTTTGTTAAGAATTTTTGCATCTATGTTTATGAGGGAAATTGCTAGTTTTCTTTTATTGTAATGTCTTTGGTTTTGGTATTGGGGTAATGCTGAACTCATATAATTTGCTAGAAAGTGTTACCCCCATTTCTATTCTCTGGAAGAATTTCTTCCTTAAACGTTTCCTTAAATTATTTCTTCCTTAAATGTTTGACATAATTTATAGGGGAAGCCATCTGGAGTTTTCTTTCTGGGAAGGCTTTTTTTCTTTAACTGTAATTTCAATTCTTGGAATAAATATAAAGCTATTCAGAGTATTTCTTCTTAAGTGAGCTTCGGTAATTTTTATGTTTCAATGAATTTGTTTATTTCATCAGCTCAAATTTATTGACATAAACTTGTTCAGAATATTCCTGTATTATACTTTCAATGGTTATATGAGTTTTAGTGATGTCCCACTTTCATTTCTGATGTTGGTAAATTGAATGTTCTCTTAGTATTGAGTTTAGCTACTGGTTTATACATTATATTGATCTTTTCCTAGAATCAGCCTTTAATTTCACTGATTTTTCAGTATTATTTTTCTGTCTTTCACTGATTTCTGCATTTATTATTATTTCCTTACTTTACACATACTCTTTCGTAATTTCTTAAGAAGGGAGCTTACTTAGAGATTTATTTTTCTAATATAAGCACTTAATGCTATATACATTTCCCTTCAATTACCACTTCTATTCTCCTCATGTTCATGTTTTCCTTTACATTCTTAAACATATGGAGTATATTTACAATAACTGTTTTATCAACTTTGCTATTTCTACCATTTCGTCATTTCTGGGTCTGTTTTTATTGATTGATTTTTCTACTGATTATGGGTAATATTTTCCACCTCTTTTGCATATCTGCTAATTTTTTTGATGGTGGAAATTGGAAATTTTACATTAGTGGGTTCTAACTTTTGTTGCATTTCTTTAAAGTGTGGTTGACTTGTGCTGATGCCGTTACATTTCTTGGAATCAGTTTGATTCGTTTGATATTTGCTCTTATGCTTTAAGACAGATTCAGAGCATGCTTCAATCTAACAGCTAGTTTAGCCCCAGTACTAAGATGATAGTCATCTGAGGACTTTACTTAATGCCCTACATATTACAGAATCTTTCCACATTGCCTGGTGAGAATGAACTGTCCCATCTCTGCATAAGCTCCAGGAATTGTTTGATCTTGTGCTTTCTGGTGTTTCCTTTCCCAGCTTCAGATGGTTTCCTCATATACATAAGAACATCACTATTTAGCCAAAGAGTCGAGGGGCCCTCTGCAAAACTCCAGAGCTTTGTCTGTGCAGCTTCTTCCTGTCTGATACTCTGCCTTCCACACTCTAACCACTGCCTGGTTCTGTTTGGGTCTGCTGTTCCTGAGCTGTGGCCTGAGAACTGCTCCCAGGAAGTAAGCTGGGGTAATCATAGGACTCATCATCTTTGTTTTTCTTCTCTCAGGGATCACAGTCCTATAGTGGCTATTGTTGAATGTCTAAAAGTCATTTAATATATTTTCTCTGGCGTTCTAGTTGTTCAAGGCAGGAGGGTAAATCTGGTCCCAAATACCTCATCATGATTAGAAGCAAAAGTCATATTTTTATTGGATTAAATACCAAGAAAGTTACACTAATTTCATTACCAATACAATTCAAGTAACCAAAATAAAGTTTCTTAAAAGTATAATTCTAAGAAGATACAATACTAAGTATTCTAAGACACAGAAGATAACTGGGACAGTGCTCCCAACTATCTCAAAAGTTAACATATAGTCTCTTCTTTGACACATCGTACCACACACACACACACACACACAACACACACACTCACACACACACACAAAATATCAGCATAATCAGTCAATAATATAGATACATATTACTGACCTAAGCAATGTTACAAATTGAAGATATAGTAATTTGATAATCCTGAAAACTATTAAGTTAAAAAAAACTGCTAGCATTTACTAATATTTTCTCCATCTGTCATTATGAGGAATTCAAAATAAATACCTGCCCCTGTATTCTTAAGAACCCCACATACCTACTCAGAATTAAAAACAAGTCAAATACCCATAAGGAATTTTGAAGTAGGAATGTTTACCATAAATTCATAAGGTGTTATGAAGATAAACAGCAAAACCAAGTCTTACATTTTCTTGAAATATGTCACTTAAAGAGTTATCCTAGTGAAACCTACAAAACAAATTACAATAGCACTAATACATGTGGCAAATGTTTTATTCTTTATATAGATGTGTTTACACATATAGAAACATGCAAAGAAAAACATCTATATACAGAAAATATATTTACCACTTGTCATAGCATATAAAATCAACAGAGTATCATGCATATATCATATTCATTTTCCTTTAATAAAATTAAATGCACTCACTTTATATACTTATGCAAAAACTGGGAACTTGATATCTGATTTTACTTGACAATTGTTTACAGAATTATAAATTAATCTGAACAAATATGAGCACTGAAATAAGCAATTGACTTTTTTTTTGTTTGTTTTTAGTACCCATAAGTTATATTTTGTCTAGTGTAGAACTAGTAGTCTATTTTATTGCATGAAATCTCTATATAAACAATTTTAATGTTCTTGATCCCTATTGTTATACTGCTGCCTCAGAAAAGTTTTTGCCAATTCATATTCACACTATTAGCCTATGAGAAAGCCTTTTCGCCATAATGTCAACAAGTACTCTCATTAAAATAATAAATTCTCCACTAATGTGCTGGCCTGTGATCCTCAAATTGCCGCAAGGCACTTTGGGGGCACTGAAGCAAACTCTTAGGAAGGATATTTTAAAGTGAGATTAGCACGGGATATTTTAAATGTTTGAAGGAAATAATAATAATTCAACACCCTTCAGATACCCTCCAAACTACTTGCTCACAGCTTCAAACCTATATCATATTACATTTCTTTAAATGATGTCATCTCTTTGTGAAGCTAGGTTTCAGCGGTTGCTGCAACACAAAGCAAGTACTATCTGAAAATAAGTGTGGAACGGAAAACGAGAGTGGTGGTGTCCAATCGACTCTAAGGTCTGGGAAGCTGTACAGTGCCCAACAAGGTGTACAATCCCAGTAGTAATTGTGCCTGACTAAAAATGAAATGAAAACATTGTTTTCTTTTTCAACTCATGTATATTATTTTTTCAAATGGCTCTAAAGTTATTAGGACAGAAATACTTAAGTTATTTGGACCTGACCACTTCATAAATGAAACTGTGAGGTATTTCTATTGGACCTAAAGTCACAATGGAAAAAACTACTGAGACACTAGTGCACGCACTGTGAATCAAGAGAGTTTGGGAATCTATGGGCTAGGCAATATAACGTAATTTGTATTTCTTTTTAATTTGCACTACTGAAACTGAACACTGAACAAAAAAAAATTATTAGCCATTTGCATGACATCCTTTCAAATTACTTTTCAATACCTTTAGCTATTTATCAATTATATTCCTATTGCTGTTGTCTTTCTCATCAATTCGTTCAATTGCTTATCTATTAATGCCAATACTCCTTTGACTTATTTCTTATAAATAGTTATGCTTTTTGAAGTTTAGAAGTTTTTAATTTTCATGTGGTTAAAAATGTTGGTAATTTTACCCTTTGTGATCTATTTAACTGTTCTAAGTTTTAAAATTCTGATACTGAATTTTTGAGAAATATTCAAATCTATTTTTTTCTAAACTTTTAGAAGTCTTAATAACTCCAGGTTCGTCTGGTTTATTCTATAAAATGGTTAAATGGGAAAGAATATTTTAGAAAGGAAACATATCCCTACCTGAAAAGTGAGCTATATTGCAAAGAGAACCTCTGTTATAATAAATGATTACAGTATAATTAGGTGTCTATCAAAAATTATTACAGTAAAAGAACTTTTATCTCTAGAGGCAGGGTTTTCCAATGGTATTTGGGGAGGGGGAAATGTTAAATGTTCAAACAAGTCTTTGAGCCAGTACATTTCAGGTGGATTTCATAGAGATTCAAAATGTATGCTAGCATATCTAAGGTTCTTTTGGATGCTTAAACTTTATAACAAGCAAACAAACAAAACCTGTTTAACCCAATGTTTCCTCAAAATTATTTTGAATGCAGATGTATTTAAACAATTATTACTTTCTCAAGTAAATATTTTTTCTGTGGACTTACTTTGAGGAATACCGCACGATGATAATAAAATAGGCACACACTACTGGCATTAATGAACTTCATTGTTCTTTTATAGGATTTGCTAAGTGTTGAGTAAGGACATATAATTCCTTTATTAATTCATTTAACATACTTTATTGAGCACCTTTAGGTGCTATGAATAACCTTACACAAAATAGACATTAGCCAGTGTTACTTAACTATTCATATATTTCCATTTGTTTTATAATGTAATACTAATTTTCAAATTAATTTGATTGATTGATTGATGAATTTTAGAAAAGGAGCCACAGACATTATAGAGATGCAAAGAGTTATAATGCAGCAAGGATACTGTGAAGTAGAAATTTAAGACACAAGACAAACTGATGTATTCGAAACTGTTTCACTATTACAAATGTACAAAACATTTATCATAGGGAATAAAAAGTAAATTGAAAGCCAAGTAAAAACTTTGAGGCATACAGAATAAATTAATAATCTAATTACATAAATTTTCCTTTTTTGACATGATTTATATTCTTCAAACAATTTTTCTTATCTAAATTTCCAATATTATAATAACTCAGGTAAGTAAGCGAGGCTTTCAAATGTTATAATAACCCAAGTAAGCAAGAAATTTGGATATTAAAGAGGTCTAATTAATATGGAAGCAGATAACTTACTTTAATTTATGGCTATTTATATAGAATAAGGAATTTGTGTGTGTGTCTATATGTATCCATAAGATAGTTTCACACTTGCTGTGTGTGAACCCTAGGTTAAGTTAAATGAGTAAATAGTTGTACCTAACTCATAGCATTTATGTAAAAAAAAAAAAAAAATGTATATGGCAAACTTAACAAGGTACTTAAACACAGTAAGTGCTCAATAAATTGCATCACTTCCCCACCATTAGCATTCATCACCTTCTAACATACTATCAGTTTACTTATTTATTATGTTTTCTGTTGATTGCCTATCTCTCTTTATTAGAATGTAAGCTCCACAGGGCAAGATATTTTTATCTTCACTGCTGTATCTCAAGTACCTAGAATAATGCCTAGCATGTAGAAACTTAAGAAATATGTGTTGAATGAATAAATGTAATTTCATTATTAGAGCTTTTTCAGGCTTCTTCACATGGTACCAAGGATTTTTAACTGGAAGAGGTCATCACCCATGTGTACTATATGCATTATTCAGTAAAAACAGAACTCTTGGGCTACATTTAGTTTCACAAGTAAAAAATATCTAAAGGTATTATTTATTTTTGTGATTCACAAACTTGAAAAATATGCATTAGCTGACCCTACAGAAATTATAATGGTTCAGTGTTTTTCTTCCCTTTCCTATTATGGATTTAAAAAAAAACAAAAACAAAACAAAAAAATGTACATTATACCATATGACCCTCCTCATTCAATTAATCAACAAATATTTTTTATCATGTGCCACAGGAGCTAGGGACACTTTAATAAATAAGACAGAGGAGGTCCACGATCTCACAGAGCTTACATTAGAAGGGCTGGTGTGGAGAGAGACAGGCAATATATGTGTGAACAAAAAGCCAAGATAACCACAGATTCTGAATCAAGCTTTACAAGACTTAAAGATAGAGACAGGAGGATAGAGAGTAACTAGGATGATGCTTTAGGAAGGGTGCTTATAGAAGGCCACTATCTCCAAGGAAATGACATTTAAAGCAAATATCTGAAGGATAATGAGACAAGCGTGCCAAGAACTAAGGAAAGGGCTGAAGGCAGAGACTTCCCAGATCATCAGTGCAAAATCCCAAGAGAAGGAATGAAAGAACCTAGGGGTGGCAGGGAATACAGAGTGAGGGTAGAGTGGAGTACGATCAGATAGAAGTAGGCAGAACTTCCACTGGCCATGATAAGCAGTTTGATTTTATTATAAGAGCAATGTGAAGTCATTAAAAGATTTTAAACAGAGAAATTACATAATTTAAATTGGGTTTTTAAATGACATTCTGGTTGCTGTCTGGAAAACAGGAAAGCAGGAGTATGGTGACTGAGGGCACAGGCTCTGGAGTCAGGCAGAGTTTATGTCCCAGCTTTTCCAGAGTATTTGGAAGTTGTATAAAATACACATATGTAGTTATACCGGGAAGATTTTTACTATATCAGAGAATAATTTTTAAAAAGTACTCTCACAAAGATAATTTATACTATTCTTAGGTGTATTTTATTCTAAATTTCTCTATGTCCTCAAGCATTATGGATCACTTTTGTTTATTTGAGCATGATTCAGTTCTTTAGTTTTATTATGCTGAGCACTTTTGCGTGTGTGTATGTGTGTTTAAAATCTAATCCAAATAATGTTGGCAAAATATAAAAAACAAGGTAAAAGGATAATAACCTTAATAAGATAAAACTTTACAATTGGGACTGTACATATAATATTTAAAACTACAGAGTAGGGAGATGGTAAGTAGCATTTCTATATAAATTTGGCTTTCTTTATCTGTAAATTATGGGCCTTAAAATAGTGCTTGTCACAACATGAGAGACTATTAAACATTAGCTATTAACTTTTATTTTCTAATGAATTGACATTTATCATCTGTTAGAAAATACATATAACCACCATTGACCTCTACTAATCTTAAAAAACTAACTTTCTAGTAAAAATGCAAAAATGTTCAACTGAAAGCATCCAGATTCATTCACTCATTCAATCAATGCAGTATAGGAGGTGCAGATGCAAAAGAGAATATAATAAGATCTCTTATTTCGAGATGCTAAATTTAGGATCTTTTTATTCTTATCTGTATCATTATTATCATCGTATTTCTGTATAATGTAAAGGGATACCACTCTGATAGATGATTTATGATACCTTAAAGTTCAATTATATTCTATATATATTTTACATGCTTATAATAAATGATATATTGGTTTTTATTTGTATGGTTTTCTTCCATTTGAGAGTTTTCTTACAAGATTTGGCAATATAGTACAGCCTGTGGATTAACAGGTTTCCTTGACTCGCAAATGAAGATCAAGTAAGAAAATAAAAGGAATGGGTGAGGGTTAGCCTACAAAAAACAAAAACAAAAAACAGTGTGATGTGCCCTTCTGGACACTGAGTGAGTAATGAGGTTGGCAGGCCGCCCTTCCACTTCTTCCATGATGTTCCAAACATGCCAGGCCTGCCGACTCAGCAATGTGAAAGAGGAAATGTGAAATGGCCACAAGTTCAGACTGTCCACATCAATATCCACGTAGGGTGCAAAACTGTGATAGTAAACTTGGGAATGAGGACAGTGTCTACAGAAGACTGAGAAGAATGAGAAACAGATCCACGATTAATGACTATTTCTTTAGAACTACCAAAAATTGAAAAAAAAAAGAAAAAAGAGGAAATCTTCCAGCAGTAAACTCATCTAATAAATGTTTTTGTACCAAAATGAAGCCCTACATCAGATGAATATGTATTATAGAAAAAAAAAATTTCTCTTTAATTATTCTTTCTAGAAATAAGTGTCTGGAATTTAAAGAAGCTTGACTACTGCTATTTGAAAATATTCCATTTAAAATATGCTATCATATATGTTATTTAAAAATTTAAATTTCTTTTATAAGGAACATATAGGGCAAAGTATATAAAGATTATGTGTCTAGAAAAAAAAAAAGGTGTTCTACTGGGTGGAGATCACATGGATTATCTTATCAGCTGACCTGACTGAAAGTGGCTTTTCCCTCATAATCAAATTTCAATGAGCAGGGTCTCAAGTGTATGTTTTAAGAGTCAGGAATGAAGATACTAATCCCTTCAGTGTTTATTGCAAAGCATACAGAGAAGGCACCATGGGCATCAGTATCAGGATTTGAAGGGTGAAATCAGCATAGCACAGTTATGCAAATCATGTGTGCAACTGACACAGCCTGTATAATTATCAGAGTAATCCACTCTATCAACCACCTCCAGGAAGGAAAGGAAGGGGTGGAGGGTGGGGAAAGTTCACACTTGGGAGATCACCCAGAGAGTGGGCCAGGTGCCAGGTCTACAATCAGGTAAAAACAGTTCCTTCTCGTGGGAAGCCTGCAGGACAAATTATACTACACTTAATGCACCATCACTATTATGAATGAGCTGCACTAGGTTCAATTTCTGAACCAGCATAATTTAATCCAATATGTCTATCATTATCTACTGGCAAATAAATTAGTATTTTTTAAATGGACCTCTTTGGCAAATCTGGTAGAAAATCATGGTGATCAAGGTTTTAAAATAATGTCAATATAAAAATAACTGATGATAATCTTTTGGTCAAGTATCTAATATTCAGACATATTTTTACTCCACTCATTTCAAAAAACATTACTATTAATATCCAGAGGTCTATAACCTGCAGCAATTTCATGTTATAAAAGTCATTTTGTATGTAATATAAACTAAAGTTACTTATTTATGTACTTTTTCTGGCAGTCACCTCAAAAAATAAAGCGAAATAATTTTGAAGTAAACAAAGAATTGGGAAGAAAATCTATGAGAAAGACGAAAGAGTAGAAGGCAAAAGAAGAGACGAGAGGAAGATAGTTTAAATAAAACAAGATGGAAAGAGGGTGTATTAGAAAAGAGAATGAGCGATTACAAATGCTACATGCACTTTAGAATACCTTTTAGTTTAATGGAATTCCTGATCAGTCAGCAATTTAAGGAAGCAATGTGGCTGTGGTAGTAACTTCTTTAGTAAGAAATATATGTTTGAGGGCATATCATTCTCATGATGAATTAACAGACTGTCTTATATGAGACAAAACTAGAACACTGACATTAAGTCATTTCTTTAACAGTATGGTCAAAGGTTAGCTCTATCTCAACCCATACCAGATGCTACTTTTGAACTTTATTTTCAAGAAATTGGAAAAAAAGGAGAACGATTTCTCTTCTTACCAGTTTATCTGAGAGTATGTAGTTTATACTTTAAAAATGCCTGTTGGTTGGCTTAACATTCCACTAAAGGTGAATGTCCAAATATACTCAAAAGCAGGGTGAGTCAATACTTTATTTTATAGGTGTTCATTCATTAATAGTTATAACTGAACAAAACACTGAGTTTGCAGCAGTGTACTTAACAGATTTTTTTTCAAAATCAATATTAAGAGCAAATATAAGCATTCAATGTTTCTGAACTACTTTTTATGGATAAAATAAAGTCTTTGAAATTACAAGGTCCCGAAAAATAAAAATACAGTCCTGATATAAAAAAACTAAAAACGTACAATGAGGAGGAAGTTGTTTTTTTAACAGATGGGTATTTACATAGTACATCTGGTCCAGTTCCTTTTTATAGGACAAAATAGCTTTAAACTGACAATTAGACATAAAGAACAAACTTCTTTAGCTGAAAATTGTCAAACATTGAATAGGTAATAAAGTAGTGTTATAAAATTCAACATTCCTGAGGTGTTTGGAAATAAACTAGATATTTGTTCAGAATAATGTAGGCTTACTGACCCTACATCAGAAAAACACTTTGACACTGGAAAGTTCCTCAAAAATCAATTACTCCAGGATTATGTGATACAGATTTACAGTCAAGCACAGCATAACAATGGTTCAGTTGACAAAGGACCGCCTATACAATGGTGGTTCCATAAGATTATAATGGAGCTTAAATAGTCCTATCATCTAGTGATGTAGTAGCCATCGTAATTTTGCAGTGCAACGCCTTACATGTGTGTGGTGATGCAGGTATAAAAGTGGTATAAAAGACTAGCACATAAAATTACAGGTAGTAGTCTATACTACCTAGGTTTGTGTAAGTGCACTCTATGATGTTCACACAACAAAATTGCCTAACGACACATTTCTCAGAATGTATCCCAACTCCTCCCATTCCCTGGTTAAGCAGCACATGACTGGATAAGCTAAACTATTTTTATGAATTTATTTCCAAATAAAGAATTATATACTAAATACTGGTTTAACTGAAAGCAAAGGTTTTACTTAGAATTTTATAGCAGGTCTTATTAAAAACACAAAGTAATTCTTATTTTCTGAAAATATGATGAACAAAAATATGAGAAACAATTTCTGCACTGATCTGCTTGATATTTTATATATCTTGGTATAATACCTTAGCATTATAACAAACAGGCATCTTAAAAATATGCTAGTGTTGACTTCCGGTCAAGATGGTGTAGCAGGTAGATGCTGTGCTCGCCTCCTCTCGTGACCACGTCAAAAGTACAACTACAGAACAACCATCATTGGGAGTCACCTGAGGTCTGGCTAAACAAAAGTCCTACAACTAACGACATAAAGAAGAGGTCATCTGTAGACCAGAAGAGGGATGAATGTGTGAAACAGGCTGGTCCCACAACTGCATCCAGCAGCTGAGAATCAGGAGGGATATCTCGGCTACAGAAATCCTTACAGAAGAGCAAGATGTCCCAGCCTTACATTGGGCTCCCCAGCCAGTGTTCCAGTGCCATAAAGAGAAGTCCCCACAACGTCTGGCTGTAAAACCAGCAGATTGTGGTTGAGACGGAGGGCTACTGGAGTCCTAGGTGTTCCTTTTAAAGAGCCTGTGTGCGGACTTAGTCACTGATAGACTAACTTGCTCTGAGCTCCAGAACTGGGCAGCTGATTGAAAAGCACCAGGCATATACGGGGAGAAAGTGAATTGTCAGGATTCAGGGCTAGGGCTGGATAGGCAGCTTTTTCCCAGACATAAGTGCTGGCAGATTCCTTTGCTCCATTGTTGAGCTCTCCCCTATCCCCACATGCAGACACAGGTGGCTGCCATATCTGGGTTTCTATCAACCTAGCTAACACAGGTATCCCTGCTCAGGTGATTCCCTGAGACCCTATCCCTCTCTTCTTGCAGGCCCACCCAAGCTGCCTCCAGTGGCTTTTCCATACAAATAATCTGTCTTGGCTCATGCTGTAGACTTTCCTAAAATCTCTTAAAGGTTCATAAAACCCAAACAAGCAGTATCTAGCTTCAGTGTGTCCTATACCTCTTGCTGAGCAGCACCAAGCCTGGCACTAGCAGCAGCCAGGCCTCAGTTCACAGCTTGGCCTCTCAAGGCACCTCTAAGCCCAGCATGGGCGGTGGCCATCTTTGGACTACTTGGTGACTGACTCTTGCCAGGTGACCCTGGGCAGTGTACAAGGTGTAGCTGAACTTTGCCTGCAGTGGGTCCCCTCCCAGGAGGCCCTGGGGCCAGCAAACTCAGAGGCTGGCTTCCACTGAGCTAGAGCACCACTCACCTGAGGCTGCACTAGAGGACAACACACCCAAGGGCAGTCCAGTTTTCTTCAGCTACCATATATTAGATCCTCTTTACCCACTTCACCCTCCCTTCATACATTGCTGGTGGGACTGCAAATTGGTACAGCCACTATGGAAAACAGTATGGAGGTTCCTCAAAACACTAAGAATTGATCTACCATATGATCAGCAATCCCTCTACTGGGTAGTTACCTCAAAGACTTGGAAACTCATATCCGTAAAGATATTTGCACACCGATGTTCATAGCAGCATTATTCATGGTGGCCAGGACATGGAAGCAACCAAAGTGTCCTACGATAGATGATTGGCTAAAGAAGCTGTGGTACATATATACAATTACTCAGCCATAAGAAGAGATGAAATAATGCCATTTGTGACAACATGGATGGACCTCAAGATAATCATGCTAAGCAAACTAAGGCAGACAGAAAAAGTTGGAAATCACATGACATCACTTATAAAAGCAACAAATGAACAGGACAAACAAACAGAGATTCATGGACATGGACAATGGACTAGTGGTTACCAGAGGGTAAGGAGTGGGGAAGGAATAGGGAGGCTGAAATGCAAATTTCTTTTAAAAGTTAAACTACAGCAAAATATATAAAAAAGTGAGGAGTGGGGACTACTCTTTTGCTCTTTGGGTCACAATAACTGATCAGCAGCAAAGTCTCAGGAGAAAAGAAAACTCATTGTATTTAACACCATATGATATTAGTAGCATAGGGAGATTTGAAGATAAAATTAAGTGACTCGAAGTAACATAGCTAATTCATAGTAAGCGCATTCTAAAATCTGAATGTCAACCTCTTGACTTCCAGATAGTATTCTTTCTTTATCATTTGAGCTAACTTAATAGAGTTAAAATTTTATAGAATTAACATATGGAGCTGTCATTTATCCTATAGCACAGAGTATAGATTTTGGAGTTTGAATCCAGGTTCTGCCTATATGACCTCTCTGTGCCTCAGTCTCCTCATCTATAAAATAGGAATTATAGACACCAAAGCCTGCTCCACAGGGTCAGCCCTCACCAACCAGTTCTCACAAATGATCAGCCCAAGGGTCAATCCCTGCCACTGTGGTGCAAACAGTAATCAAGGCCCAACTACAACAGGAGGGCGCACATAATCCATACAAGGGACACACCTGGAGCACCAGGCTCAGAGGACCAGAGAAGACTGTGCTACTGGGCCCCATAAGACACCTACTACATAAGGCCACTCTACTAAGAATGGGAGAAAAAGCAGTTCTATCTAATACATAGAAACAAACACAGGGAGGCAGCCAATATAGTGTGAAAAAAAAATATGTCCCAAATGAAAGAAAGAACAAAGCTCTAGAAAAAGAACTAAACAAAATTGAGAGAAGCAATCTACCAGATGCAGAGTTCAAAACACTGGTTATAAGTTATAAACTTAGGGTTAGAGTAGATGAACTCAGTGAGAACTTTAGCAAAAAGATAGAAAACAAAAGTGGAGATAGAAAACAATAAAGAACCAGTGAGAAGTGAAGAATATAATACTGAAATGACGATTACGTTAGAGGGAATCAACAGCAGATTAGATGAAGCAGAAGGTCAAATAGGTAATTTAGAAGATAAAGTAGCAGAAAACACCCAATCAGAACAGCAACAAGAAAAAAAGCATCAAAAAGAAGAAGAAGAAAAGAAGAGGAGGAGAAAAGGAGGAGGAGGAGGAGAAGAAAGAAGAAGAATAGAGAAAGGGGCTTCTGGGACAACATCATGCATATCAACATTCTCATCACAGGGGTACCAGAAGGAGAAGAGAGAAAGCAAGGAATTGAAAACCTATTTGAAGAAATAATGATGGAAAACTTCCCTAATCTGGTGAAGGAAATAGACATACAACCACAGGAAGCTCAGAGAGTCTCAAACAAGATGAACCCAAAAAGGTACCTCCAAGACACATCATAATTAAAATGCCAAAGGTTAAAGATAAAGAGAAAATATTAAAAGCAGCAAGAGAAAAGCAGTTTGTTACCTACAAGGGAGCTCTCAGAAAACTGTCAGCTCATTTCTCAATAGAAACTTTGCAGTCCAGAAGGGAATGGCATGAAATATTCAAAGTGATGAAAATCGAAGACCTACAACCAAGATTACTCTACCCGGCAAAGCTATCATTTAGAATCAAAGGACATCAAGAGCTTCCCAGAAAAGAAAAAGCTAAAGGAGTTCATCAACACCAAACTAGTATTACAAGAAATGTTGGAGGGGATTCTTTAAGAAGGAAAAAAAAGATAAAAAAATATGAATAATAAAATGGCAATAACTACATGTCTGTCAACAAGTACTGCAAATGAAGAATAATGAAATGTTCCAATCGAAAAATAGGGTGGCTAAATAGATAAGAAAACAAGACCCTTATATATGCTGTCTACAGGAGATTCAGTTCAGATTGAGAGACACACACAGACTGAAAGTAAAGGGATGGAAAAAGATATTTCATGAAAATGAAAATGAAAAAAAAAAATCTGGGGTAGCAATACTTATTCCAGACAAAATAGATTTTTTAAACAGAGGCTATAACAGGACACAAAGAAAGACTCAGAAATCCCACTTCTGGGTATTTAGCCAGAGAAACCCAAAATATTACTTTGAAGGAACATGCACATCCATCGGTCATTGCAGCATTATTTACAATAGCCAAGATATGGATGTAACCTGGGTGTCCATCAATGGACATGTGCTATCCACAAGAGACAGAATGGATTAATTAGAAGTGGTACATATATAAAATGGAATATGACCCAGCCATAAAAAAAAGAATGAAATCTTGCCAACTGCAACAACATGGATGGACCGATAGGGTATTGTGCTGAGTGGAGTAATTCAGACAGAGAAAGACAAGTGCCATGATTCCACTTACATGTGGAATCTAAAGAACAAAATAAACAAAACAGAAAAAAGACTCATAGATACAGAGAACATTTTGAGACTTGCCGGATGAGAGCAGGTAGGAGGCTAGGCGAAATAGTGGAAGAGATTAAGAAGTAAAAATTGGTAGTTACAAAATAGTCATGGGGTTGTAAAGTACAGCCTAAGGAATATAGTCAATAATATTGTAATAACTAGGTATGGTGTCAGACTGGACTAGGTTTATCAAGGTGATTACCTTGATAAGTTATATAAATATCTAACCACTGTATTGTATATCTGAAACGAATATAATACTGTATGCCAACTTTAATTGAAAATTTTTTTTTTAATATTTTAAAAAATGCTAGTGCTAAGGAATAGTTTGGCTTTTTTTAGAATATAAAAATTTGGAATACATAAATTTCAGTAAAATTTTAGGATTTTTCATTTTTAAATGTTTTTTAAATAGTCCATTTTTATGCAATACATAAATTTTGTAATCTGAATCCAGTACAATCCAATGGCCAAAACTGAATTTTAGATATGGCATAAAAACATTTGAGATAGTTTGAGAAGCATTCTTACTGTTTGCTTTTTCTTTATAATTTATGCAAAGGAATTTATAACACACATATTATATAAATTTCCATACATTAGAAATACATATGCTTCTATTCTAAATTAAATATTTAATTTGGGCACAACATTAGAGTATGTGAGAAATATACCTGAAATACTAATGAGAAAAAAATACGCAATTTTAGTTCCTTCTAGATTTAAAAGATAACAAGTATGCTATTACTTTGATTGATAGGGGTCCATGGCTTAATTGAAATACTATTTCCTCAATGAACTGAGTATAAGATAAAAGGAATAATATAGAACATCTGAAGCAAACAAACCAAATTTCTAAGAATGAAAGATCCATAATAACTTGTTAAACTAAAAACCTAAAAGTAGTATCTAATTTAAAAAAAATTCTGTAGCAGGAACACTGATTCAATGATTTATCATTAAAAACTCAAAAATACTATGTTATGCTACAAATTTATATAAAGCAGGTCAGATGATTTGTGTGATAAGTTATAAGATTAAGGAATAGAGAGTTTAAAGTAGAAATTAGTGCCTTTTATTTTCTTGCAACCTTATATAATGTACAAGGTTGGGACATGTTTATAAAAGTATATTTTCCCATTGGGCAAAAAATTTGACTGTGATCTTTAGCTGATATATTGTTGATGATATTTTCCAACTCCTATTTCTTTCTCTTTCTCCTCTCCTTCCACATCCTCTTAAAATGTAATTTAAATTTCGGATAATTAAAGATAATACACATATATATTTTTTTCTTTATCAGCCATTCATTTTTTTGTGTGTATTGCAAAGGGGCAAAAGTAGAAGGAGAGATGCAATTGTTAGATACGCTAAAATTTAGCCAACATAACTGCAATGAAATAAAGGAATTCTAAGGACATGCTCAGCATTAAGACAAAAAGAATAGCTCTAAATAACCCATAATAAATGATATTTTTTAATTTTATTTTTTAGTTTTATTTTATTATTAATTTTAAGTATAAATCAAACACTGACGATCATTGTACAAATAAAACTTAGACTATATCATTTTATTTTTTATTTCCTGAATGGAAAATATTTCATAAATAGGATATTGAACTGCCATAACTAAAGTAAGAAAGGTGATGATTTCTTACATCATTAAGAAGTGGGGAAAAAAATATAGGAGTTGTTGACAATTATCTGCTACTGAAAAAAATTATCTGCTATTGGTCTATTTCTAGAAATAATAAAACTATACTCTTAAAAAAAGCATTATTAGAAAACAAACTTCCATGGCAAATAAAGGTAAACAATACCAAAGTATTTTTGCTCTTTAAAGGGCTCTGATTTATTATTTGTAAAACCAGGCATCCTTTCAAAATTTAAAAATGTTATCAATGATTGTAATCAAAATTTAAAACATGCAATCAAATCAAGTAATCAGGCTTCTGTACACTTAAACTCATTTCCTGTTCCAGCGTGAGTGAGGAAAAATTCAACATTGTTTTACACTTCTGCTGGTTTTCAGCAAGACAAGGGGAGCTTTTACAAAAATATTTATCAAAAGGGAATGTGTTTTGAGTGAACAAACTATGTCTAGACCACAAGCGAAAAATCAGAAACTGTCTATGTCAAAGATGGCTCTTAGAATCAGGTTAGCAGACAGTAGTAGCAGAGAGGTAATGTTGGTACTGTTAAGATCATCTGACAACCTCCACTTAAAACCTATTCCATTTCATGCAAATCTATTTTAAAAGTTAAATTACAGCAATATATTAAAAAAGTGGGGAGTGGGGACTACTCTTTTGCTCTTGAAGTGTTGGTCATAGTAACTGATCAGCAGCAAAGTCCCAGGAGAAAAGAAAACACATTGTACTAAGCACCATATGATATTAGTAGCATAGGGAGATTTGAAGATAAAATTAAGTGACTGGAAGTAACATAGCTAATCTGCAGTGAGCCCATTCTAAAACCTGGATGTCAACCTCTTGACTTCCAGATAGTATTCTTTATCATTTGAGCTAACTTAATAGAGTTAAAATTTTATAGAATTAACATACTGAGTTGTTATTTATCCCATGGCATAACATATAGATTTTGGAGTTTGAATCCAGGTTCTGCCTGCATGATCTCTCTGTGCCTCAGTCTCCTGATCTGTAAAATAGAAATTATAATAGCAAGAAGCTCTCTTGACTGACCGCCCTTTGAAAAACATACTGATGGGTCACCTGAAACACTGAATTCCTGGTAGTTATAGGCCCCTCTTTCCTATGCTCACATAAACACTTCCAGTAGTTGAACTAGATAGTCACTAAGAGTCAGTTATGACTCTAGCTTCACCTGTTTATGCCAGCTGCACCTGTTATTATGATTATGTAAATTATTCAAATATCTATATTCCAATGAAATAAGTACAAAAGGAAGTTGTTTCTACAAAAAATTATTTTACTACTTTGGAAAGATGAAACAAAGGTAGTTGATTAAAAAAAGAAAGCTAAAGAATTGGGGGATGGGTAAAGACAATAAAAATTAGTGAGAAAAATATTTAAAATTTAATAGAAGTCTAATGGCATTACAAAGGACATAAAGAAACTGAAAATGGAATTAGAGATGATGCATTACGAGTGTGATACAGGCCAGGAAAATTACATGGAATTCCAAAACCAGATTCTTCACTAAAAGAAAAGGGCTTGGCCTTATATCAAAAGAGAAATGATTAAATGTCTATTTTATATTTTTAAATGTAAAGACCTTTTATTATTAAAAGAATTTCTCATGTTACTAGACTTACTGCTATTAGTCAATAAACTACCTGGTTTTGCTCATGTCAGATACAAGGGTTTTATAACAAAAACTAAATAAAAGAAAACAATGGACAGTCATTACCCAAAGTATATGGGGGTGGGGCAAAATACTTTCTACTACTAACAATATTGATAAAAAAAACAAAAACAGAAATTGGAATTAAAATCATTACACTTAATACCCTATACTAGTTATTTTAAGCACTAGTTCTTAAATTTTATTCAATCTGTGATTCTGTTTTGCCTCCATAGCCATTTTCACCCTTCTTTGCTCTGCTCTGCTGCTGCATAAAGCTAATTTCTATTGGCTTCTTCAATAGGCTTCTTTGTTCCCTGGCTTCTGTTTAGGATCAGTTAACGTGAGGTATCGATCGGCAAGAGAAAGAGTGAGGTCAAGGTGTTTATCCTTCAGTCACGGGTTAGCAGGTGTACATTCATCTACTAAAAGTCAGTGTTCAAAACCGTCTCCTACCTCTCTTAATGCCAGTGACCTCTCCATCCCCTTGTCTCTTCACACATTGAGCTGCTACTATCTTTTCTTGCTATTGCTAGCCTCAGAGTGCTTCAACCATCCTTTGTTGGTTTCCTTTATGCCTAACCATTCTCTCATAAATATTAGTTCTTTCATGGAGATCTCCAAATTGCGCCCCCATTTGAGTGTCTCGCTGCTTTCCTGTCAGGACCCTGATTGATAGTTATGGGTAGCAGGAGTAGCCCAAGGCCCAAGTCAATCAAAATGACATTCTGTCATTGGGTTGCTCATGTTTGAAGAGAACAGGATGGCCTCCTTACCAGGGGGTTAATGGAATACTGGCAATTTCAGGCATGTGCTAGAACATGATTACTCAAATGATCACTGGTGGTAGCATGGAAGGAAGTATAGATGCAAGGCAAGGCTTTAGGAGCTGTGGCCTTCACTTGCTAAAGCAACAGTGGTGATGTGCAGTGTGAAGACTGTAGTGTGACATGACTATTTCTGATGCCCCTAAGAAAAATACAAAAGAGAGAGAACAAATTGAAGGCCTTGAATGCTCAAATCAGAGCAGAGGTAAAATATCAGAAAGTTTCTCAGTAAGCTTTTTAAAAAGTGCCTTTCCTTAAGCCTCAGGGCAAATAACGCTGAAGACCAATTCCAGAATCTGATTTGGAGGCTTATGGAATTGCCATGCTAAGTGGGCAATACTAGTACCACTGTCTTGGTAACGAAGTAGTGATGGGGAAAGGGTGAAACATGGGATGGTACTATTTGACCAAATACTGAGGAGGTTCAGAATGCTGAACTCCCAGATATTCCTGAAACATCCTTACCAGAAGACACAATCCTCTTCACTCCCTACCTTTTAATCTAAGGAAACCAACATTCCCACAGATCAGTATTCCCATAAAGTAAGAAGACTTTCAACTGCTTCAGCTGAAGCAAGAACCCAGAGAATGGCAATTCTTTTCAGGACTTGTTCCTATTACCTCTTGTTGTCTCAAGGCTCATAACAAGTTAGATCTTAATACAGCCTAAAACCAAGGCCTGATCCAGGAGATAAAAGCCTATGTGTACACTGCAAGAATTGCAAAAATTTGTATCAGCAAGTCTAGTTAGCATGTAAGGGAATAGAATGGATTGATTTTAAGGGTTAAAAACCAAGGCCTGATCCAGGAGGTGAAAGCCTATGTGTACACTGCAAGAATTGCAAAACTTTGCCAATTTGTATCAGCAAGTCTAGTTATCATGTAAGGGAATAGAATGGATTGATTTTAAGGGTTTTATACCAAGTTGATGGTCTAGTATAGATCAGGACAAATTTACCAATATATGTGCATTCATCTGGGATTTGGGATTTAACATATTGCCTTGAGCAGGTGGGAGTGACTGATTAATTCACTCCTTGATTCAATGATGGCTTATACAGTAAAAAGTTGAAATGCCAGAATTTTCCTGGCAGACCAAATTGGAAGAAGTCCAAAAGCTCAAGTAAGTAAGACTATTGGGAAGGATCTCTTATGAATCACCCTGTTCAGCCTTCCCCTAGCCATACCACTGGAAGGGCCTGTGGGATACTCCCTTCACCAAAGAATTACATTAGTGAGGAAAGAACCAGTAAGCTTGAAAAGCTTTATGGTAATTATCTTCTGTAGGATGGACAGAATATTGATAGATGTTGCAAATAGATCTTGGCTCCCTGATTTAAATGAAATAATGGGATCTCAGAGTGGCAGAGGCTATGTGGTAGGCATACATTTCAGGAAGATGCAATTACCTTAACAAGCCATAGGAATGGGATGATAATCAGAGTGTTTTGTGCCATAGGGTTCTATGGTAATGGCTAATTGATTACGGAATCCCCAAGAATGAAACAGATGGTTAGATTACCAAGCTGCTGACTTACGCAGGCAGAAAAAGTTGTGGGCAAAAACCCAATTTTTGTCACCATGGTGGGATTCATGATCTTATCCACCGTCTACATCTAAACCTATTCACAGACCCAGAGTCACATAATTTTAGGTGAAAACTCAGTCCCTTTCAGGAAGGGCCCTGAAACCTGGCCAAAGGTTCCAGAATCACCTGTGGTCATTCATGATGATGACTGTGCATTAGTAAAAGGAAAATAACCAAGTCCTTCCAGAAGTTATCAGATCTATGAAACTAGCTCTGAATTGACATTAATTCCCAAAATCTAAAATGCCATTGTGGCCCAGCGGTCAAAGAGCGGGCTTATTGAGGTCAAGATATATATGGAGACTTTACCCAAGTCCATCTTACAGCGTTATAGGAATACATACATTTAGAAGTGAGAAGAATCCTTACACTGCTTCCCTGAACCAGGCAGGGCCAAGAACAGTGCTGTCCAATGGAATATTTTAGTAGCTGCATTGTTAAAAGGTGAAATTTGAATAATATACTTTATTTAATCAAAAATATCATTTCAACATGTGGCACTAACTTCATTTAGGTGCTTACTAGCCTCCTGTGGCTAGTGGCTGCCATATTGAAGAGCGCAGCCCTAGTACTGTCGCCTCTCCCAAGATGGTAAACTAAAACTAAAAGATGTTGGCATGGTGATCCCTATTACATTCCTATTTAAACTATTTGTTCGGCTAATGTCAGACCTAGATGTTTCTGTGGATAAATGCACACTTAATCACATCATAATATCAACTGCAGATGGCTGTTCTAGCTGTAGTATCTTTACTGGATCATATTAACATAACCACTGACACCAGGTATGAAGCTATTAACAATTTCTTTTAAAAATAATTCCTTATCAACGAAGATAATCAGAAGCAGTTTGCCTTTACATTGCAGGAACAGCATACTTTCACTATCTTACCTTCAGGTTAGGTCAATTCTCCTCTCTTTGTCATAATATAGTCCAAAGAAATCTTGTTCATCTTGACATCCCACAGAACATCAAGTTGGAACATTACATTCCTTGTATTATACTGATCGGACTTGATGAGCAGGAAGTAGTAAATACCTAAGATGCTTCAGTAAGATATATGCTAGAGGATAGGAGATCATCTCCATGAAAAGTTCAGAGACTTGCAACATTGCTGAAATGTTATGGGCCTAGTGGTCTGGGCAGGTTGAAACTGATCCTCTATAGCAAATGACAAATTGCTGTACCTTGCACCTTTCATCATGAAGAAGGTGGCACAAATGTGATGCTCTCTTTGGATTTTGGAAGAGGGAGATTCGCATCAGGTATGCTGCTCTGATCCACAAGGCTGCCAGTGTTGAGAGAGGACTGGAGCAAGAGAAGGATCTGCAGCACGCCTCTGCTGTCAAGAAAGCTGCCTTATACCTTTGGATCTAAGATCCAGAAATGCAATGATATTTGGAAATGTCTGTGGCCAACAGAGATGATATACAACATCTCTGTCAATAGGAGTATCAGAGTGCAGATCTTTTTTTGGAGTAAAGACACGTATCTTCTACTAATACTTATTCTCCATTTGCAAAGCTGCACCTAACTTGCTATTGCACTGTTTAAGACCGAGTACTGGGCCGTGTGACTCTACCTGACTATGTGGCCTAAACGACACAAAATGAACTAGATGTTATCTCATTCAACATAACATTTAAAAAGATGTGCACAAAAGCATTTTATTGCTAAATGAAACTAGAACCGTGCAGGTTTGGGAAGTCCAAGTACATTTCACAAGGAAGTGGTTCAGGTATCCTTGATACCTGCTATTACTGCTTCACAATCTCTCCTCAACCCACACCTATGGCCTCACAGGGTGTTCTCAATGATCAATAAGTGGAGGGTGAAACTGTGTGAACCTAGTTTGTAAATGGATTCAATGGTATTTGGTAAGATCTGTGACCAATGTGCTAAACATACTGAAGGGGACTGGCCCTGAAATGCAGTGGTGAAAGGATATCCACCTCCCCGCTGAATTTCAGACTGCACACTTTGCATAAAAGGAGGGAGACTGAGGTAATGATACATGGCATGGCTATATGGTCAAGGACTTAGAAAAAGAAGACTGGAAGACTAGTGATAGAAGGTTTGGGAGAGAGTTATTGAATGTACCTCTCACAATTGGTACAAAGTGTGATGGCACTTAATAATCTGGGCAAGATTACCTGATGGGTGACTCAAATCAATCGGTCTATTTTATGAATGTTGGTCAGATTCTTTGCCTAGCTACTCTGATGCTTGCTCAAGTGAGTGGCCCGTGTACAAAGTGACAATGGGATGGAAAGCATGCATGGATTCAGCAACACAGACTATCTCCTCTCTATGACAGATTTCACAACTACCACTGCTGAGTTCACAGCTTTCTAATGCTGAGGCTCTAATACGGCACCACTCCTCAGCAGGATTAACCAGTCAATTGGTGGCAAGTAGGTTACATTGGACTCCTTCCAATATGAAGGAGAGAAAAATTTATCTTCATAGGAAGTAATAGATATTCATGATATAGACTTACCTCTCCCTCCTTTAATACTTTTGCAAGCTCCTCTATACATGGATTTAACATAATGATTTACCAATGACCATGGTATTCCTTAAAATATTGTGCCCTCAACCAGGAAATTCATTTTATGGCAAAGGAAATGTAGCAATCGACTCAAACCTATATATTTCACTGGTCATACTCATGTCCCATCATCCAGAATCACCTAGCTAAATGGAGTGGTAAAATGGCCTACTAGTGGAATGGTCCATGTATGGTTGCCAAGTGGGTGTGTCTACAGGATATGATATATGCCCAGAGCCATCTCTTCCACAGCATCAATGCATGAGTCTGAGAACAAAGAGGAAGTGAGGTAGGAAAGACCACAATAGAAATACATCATGTAACTCATTTTAAGGATTTTTACTTCCTGTGCTGAAATGAACTCTTGGGATTGGGGGTTCAAGAGCTCTCAGTGCCTAGGGGAAGACTGTTTCCACCAGGAATCAGAGTCCTAGTACTGCTGTATTGGAAGGTGAGAGTACTCCCTGGCTCTTTGAGGGCATCTCAAGCTGCTGAACTACAAGGAGAGAAGTGGGCTATTGATTGGTAATTTTTCCAGATTACCAAGATGATTTGGGGGCAAGAACAACTATGTTTGGAACACAGGACACTTCTTTAAAAAAACTTGCCCAATAATCACGGTTATTGAAAAACTGCAGTAATCCAAAAAGGCAGGAACATGAGATACTCAGAATTTATAGAAATTAAGGTTTGGGTCACCCATCAGGTAAAGAAATCGTCCAGCCCAGGTGCTATAAAGAAGGTAAAAGAAAGAGAATTGGTAGTAGAAGAAGAATGCTCTAATGATTAATTTGAGTTTTCTGACCAATTAGAGAAGCATGGATTTTAGCTGCTTTGTTTTATGTTCCAGCTATTATGAAAAACTTAGGTGATGGCTAATATTTTAGATTCCAGTTGGAAGGATGACTGAATTGATATCATCCCTTGATGCTGCAGTAACTAGATGACACTGCTCTCTCCTTCTCATCACTCCGCTACTCTCTTTAATTAGCCAGTTTGAGTACACTGTTTATATATCTGCAAAAATCATGACTTGGTATACCAAATTGCAAAATCAGCATGCCTGTAGTTATAAGGACAATGTTTTTAGGTCCATACCTCAAAGTAGCAATATATACAGTTTCACAGAAATAGCTTTGCTTCGTACACACAAACTTTATAATTATGTAGAACCATGTAAATAATGTTGAAGGTCTGGCCTGGCCAAAGCCAATGAGAATGGCTTACTTTTGGAGTATGATTTTTCCCACCCCTCACTTCATTACCTACCAACCAGGTGCCCCCAGATGGGCCATGCCTAATTTGCATAAAGAAGCTGATTGTAGCTGCTAAGCTCAATCTAACGTAAAAACCAAGATGTCTTGTTAGACACCACTCACAGGGATAGATCTGTTAAAAGAACAAAAAGGAAACCAAGGAAACAAAACTCAAGATGAATATCGAATGCCTTCAAGAGGTGTCACCACACATTGAAACTTCTAAGAATAAAGCAATCACCAGTAAAGAAACATGTATACAGTAAACTATGATATTGAAAACAACATAATTTTATAAAGAATAAAATCGACATTTAAAGTTATTTTTACCTCAATTTCATGTAACAAATAAAAAGCTGTGTTTTATATAATCCTTGGTCAACTCAATAATATTTTAATAAACCAGAGCACATGGCTACCTAATAACTGTCATGTCTTTAAAATAACTTTCAATAAAAAATGTTTTTATAATATCACTTTAAAGTAATTTTTATAGCATAATTTCAAAATAAAATATAAAATGTTTGAAATAAGTGAATTACATTCGGTCAAGAAGGAAAGTAAAATATATACTTAAAATATTTTGTTTTAACATTTGCATTAATTTCATTTTTTTGTAACTGCCCTAAATTTGAGTTAATGTCTAAAATAGTTGTACACATTTCATGTACAACTATCTTTCATTATCATACTAATGTTAAAAAAACTAAAGAAAGTCTTAAGGTTTAACAGGAAAAAATGTAAAGAAAGATAATACAAGCATTAGCTCAAAATCTACAGCACTCTGTAATACCATTTTTCAATGTAGATGAAAATATCACTTCTATCATATCTTTATATTAAAATAAAATTTTAATATGTCACTATGGATAGCAGGAACATATAAAACTGGCTTGAGAGTATTCTGTATTAATTCTCCACCTTTAACTTCTTGGTTATGGCAATTCATGTAATAGTCAAGTAAGATTAATTCAGATTTCTAATCATTCTCTTTCATGTACTATATTCTAGCATTTTTTTAAAAAAAACTTATTCCAAGATTTTTAATGATGATTTAGGAAGCAGAGAAAAGTTTCATAGATCATCAAATGACTATAGTTTGAGAGTTAAAAAAAGAAATGGTGTTAAAATAAAATACTAACTACCCTAATAGCAAATTTTCTAATAAGCATAATATTTTCAAGTTTAAAAATAGCAATATTTGATTTCCTACTGAGGCTCCAGTCTGAGCACTATACCAGTCAAAAAATATCACAGCTTTCATCTCTTCTATGATAACATCAGTATGTAACTATGATATGTCACTAGATTTTTCCATTATTTGGAATTAACCATAATTACTGTACTAATAATTACATTAAAAAAATCATAGAAACCTTATGTAACGGCTATTTCCTTACTTCAGTGGCTTGAAATAAGACAGTTTTCAGTAGACATTGCTCCTTTTTCCCACGTCTATAAGTCTAAAAGGGCCACATGCATCCTACAAGATTTACCAGTTATTCAATATACACAAATAAAAGGATTGTCTAGTTCATTCCTAGCTATGTATTAAAGCTTTAAGTTACTGTGTATTATTCTGTAGCACTCTCTCGAATTCTCAAATTTTAGCTTTCTTCTCAAAGAGTTGGTAACACTTACCAGAGTGGGTCCTGAGGTGTCCTGTGAGGGCATCCCTTCTTCTACAGGCATAGCTACAGAAAGGACATTTGAACGGCTTCTCTCCAGAGTGTAACTTTATGTGTCTCAGAAGGTTGCCCTTCTGAGTAAAAGAAGCTCCACACTGGTTACAGTGGAAGGGACGTTCACCTGTGGAAGGGTAAAGAGGTGAGAGATCAGAGAGGTTATGTGCGAGTGGCTGATTCACCATACACTGTTAACTAGAGCCAGTTCTCTGTACTGAGGATATCCATTCCCTCCTGAGTCTTCCTAAACTTTTATCTTCCTAGAATTTGATCTGCTAATACAAAGTCTCAGACTTTAGGTCAAATGTCTTTTCCCCTCTTCATATAAATTTGCAGGATTCTTGTCATTGATTCAAAAGAATAACAGGACTGACAACTGGTTGAACAACTAGGTGCTATTAGTTTACTGACTTTACATACAATATTTCAGTCCTCATAATGACATTACTAATCAGGTATCTATAATTTCAGTTTACAAATGAAGAAATTGAAGTTAAAGTATCAAAGCATGTGATTATAGTAACAGAGCTAATAAGTTCTTGAGCTGATAATTGAATCTCGCTCAGTTTGACTACACCTTGCTCTCTTTACTGTACCATGCTCTCTTAAAAATCACATAGATTTTGAGTTGAAAAGGAGCTTTAGTCTAACTCTCATTTAGCTGATAATATTCTTATCAGGGGACTGAAGAAGTTCAGTGAATGAACCAGGTTCAAAGCTCATTACTACAAAATATCTAAATATAGCTCAGGTCTCTCAATTCTCCTAGTCACTAACAGTAAAACCTTTGGCAAGTTTCCTTATATAACCATGGAAAATTCAAGAAAATTATTCATTCAGACATTTCCTGTATATTCTCTTTTTTTGTTGTAAAAAATCATTTGTTTGAAAGGAATCTTTTCTCCTATTGCTATAAAACTGTTTAAGCCATAATTAGCAGTTCAGTTTGTTATCATTAACTGGCTACGCACCAATGTCATCAAACAAAAACACGTAGTTGATGAAGCAGTAAAATGGCAAGTGTATTAAAGTGATACCATTAATCAAACTATGAAAAAAGTACTACTGTAAGTTTGTCTATCTCTAAAAATAGACATGATATATATTACAAATTAATATATAAATAGCATAAATATTTTAAAGCTCAAAGTTTAGAATAAAAATAAAATTAAAAATAATCCCCTTTTGGTTGAACTGGACAATTTCTGTACTTGAGGTTGGATGATCACAATTTTAATAGTTTAAAACATTTTTTTGAACACAATCATCATGTTTTATATCTTTAAGTGAAACAGTAATAATATTAGATTACGAAACCTCAATATTTTGGGGTGACCTTTAATATAACAAAAACTCAGTGATTCTTTTTATTATAGAAAGGTGGGAAGCATAAAAAAGAAAACTGTGGTCCCTTTCTATTAGCTGCCACTGCACATTCTATCATATAGATTTGTTATAAACTCTAAAGAAACTGAAAAGTAGATACATCAGGTATGCAGTACTTGCTCATTTTAGAATTTACCAAGACAAGACACATACCAAAAAAGTGTAATCTGTGTATGCGCAGCAATGGTCAAGGTTTTTCTTAAGAAATCTGTAGATCTTATGAGCTAAGTTTATAAAAAGTCCTATACTGATGGAGAGGTTGAAAACAAAAATTATCTATCATGCAAAGTTACCTTAAATTTTATCTTAATTAACTTTTTTGATTCATTTGGTAAAACTGACAAATTAAATAAACATTGAGTACAGCTTAAAAGAGAAATACTTTACCTAAAACCTCTCATATGAAGTCTTACAAAACAGTTGACCTTTTAAAATAAATCTAATTTGGGTAAACCTTTTTTATTTTACACATACACACATTCCTGTGCACACACGCACACACACACACACACATGTAAAATTTAATTCTTTGACATTTTTTCAGTGGGATAGCAGTCTACAGCTTTTTAAAATCAGGATTTTCTATTCCCCACACCTACTATGGAATTAGTAATAAAAAGGCAGGAGACACTTTCTTCATGAAATTAACTTTTTAGAGAGTATGAAAATAGAAATGTAAATTATAAATTTAACTCCAAATATTTTGCTTTTCAAATCTGTCTATGCAGGGTTTCCCAGGCAAGTAATAAATTAGTATGCAATAACTTTATAATGAATTAAATTAGGGTGGTGAACAAAAACATTTGAAATCATGTTTGCCTCTGAAAAGTACTCCAGTAGCATATTAATTATATTTTCTTTAAGCCTCTTATGATTCAAATATTTTAAAATCTCTAATATAGAGAGCTGTACTTATCATTCTAAATAATGCTAATCTAAAAAAGAAAATATATAAGGACAAGTCTTTTAAAAATAATTTTTAAATTCATCTTATTGAGTTTTATGAGATTAATGACAGGGTCATTTAGTTTTTACATTTACAAAATATTCCAGATAACTTCAAATATTTTTTAAGAACTATAATCATCCTTAAAAGAGTAGGAGAAATGAAAATGGGTCTAGGTATATTGGGAAATATCGCTGTGTTGCTGAGTGTCTAAATCCTAGAGTGGAGGCATTTGCTATGCTCCCAAGGCTATGGGAAGTAAAGAAAGAGGCATGATGAAGGTGAATGGTCATGCTCCCATTATGGATAAGAAAGAAGAGGCAATGTTAATAATGTACTTTAATTTCAATCAGATAAACCTTTGAGATGTACTGATTGGCTTTATATGAATTAAATCTTAATTTTTTAATTCTTGGATACTAATTCTTTGGTTTTACTCATTTTGGGCTAATTATGCTTAACTACTCTTAATGTCTTGATTACATAACGACAATTATTTCAACAATCTTCTGGGTTTTTTTGCATGTATTCCACACTAAATCTAGTTGGAATTACAGTGAAAATTCTCAGTGACATCACTGCTAGAGACAAGGATGAAAACAGAGTTTAACTTATGAGACTATTTTTTTTTTTTTAGAATACATTGTTATATTCCGGGGATAATCCAAATAGAAGAGTCATATCCTAATCTGTTTAATAACAAATCAAAAATAAGTGGGTTGACTAATTATTTTCTAAAACATCATCCCTGTAAAATGTGAGCAATCCTTTTATTAAATGTTTTGGGATTTTCCTGGCCTAGCATTATAAAAATATGTGTAAAATGATCTGATAATTATGTAAAACGTTCAGTTAACAACCTATATTGTCTATGTAATTTGAAACAACACATCTCGATTATTTCTTTTTTATAATTTGTATTTTCTTTAATAAATAGACTGTATCGACTGGTCCTTTTCTAGCAGTTTTAACTTTGTCTGGAAAAAAATATTAATCACATTCTTCTTGAGATGTAAATAGAGCAAATCTCAGGAATATCCCACAAATTTACTAAACATATTAGTGACATTACAGAGTAATCCAATTTAAAAACTCAAAGTAGACTACTGTATTTGGGAAAACTAATCCTCCTGTGGGTAGGCACAAAAGTCTGGATTAACAACTCTCAATTCAGGAAAACATTAAGATGCAGCCATGCTAGCCTTCATTTTCATTCTCATTCTGTTTTTGTTTTGTTTTTTTAATCAATCTACTAATCTACTCAAGGACCATTTTAGTTATTCACTGGATGAAGTTATCTATTATTCTTATGGAATAATTAAATTCTATTTCAATATTTTATAGACTTTCATAAACACATATTTCTAGATCTGTCTTTAAATATTATATTGAAATGTAAGTGTATATGCATTAACTTGCTTTGGTGAATCAAAGACAGAAGGTGTTCCTGTGTTGGATGGAACCACCACCTATGAATATGAGAAATCCCAAGCACCTGTAGAGAGGGCCTTGGAGCGAAAGAATGGCTCCACAAAACTGCAATGTACAAAATATTGTGCTGAAAACTTGAAGTTACAAAGATGAGAGTACTCTATCCCAAAAAGGGGCAATGTTAAGGATAGTCTCTACTTATAATGTTTGTATCAACTCATGTTTATGCTTGAATCGACTTACTACGCCCCTACTCTACCTGTATTCTCAGTGAAAAATGCCTGGAGTATCTGATGACAATATTACCTGATTACCTACTAAAGTTGCAATATCAAAGAAATAACACTAAGCCATTAATAAGACACTGGAATTGGCTCTTTAGTAGAGTATGAAAGAGAAAGAAGTGAATTAAATCTGATACTCTGTCATTTTAATGAATTGAGTGGTTGTGTATTCTTTTTCACTATTAATTCTATATTAGATATTCTATGAACTAAAAATATGGAAACATGTTTCCCCATAGCTTTATAAGGATTTAAGACAGTGCCTTTTATACTAGCTAAAAATAATGGGTGAGACAATTAGATGATTTTATAATCAAAATAATTCAACTCTACTACAGTAGTAAAAAGTAAGTGGACAGTAGAGTAGGTATGTAATTATTACTGTGTTTACAAACCAACAACCCTTATGAAAATCACTTCAGATAGTAAAACATTAACCTAAATTATCAAGAGAGCATACTCAGGTTCTTTGAATTTTCTTAATTCTCAGACCATAAAAGGCTTATTAAAAGTCTTACAAAAATTGTTTTTAGTATACTTTTTAGCCTTAAAGAGAACGCTGCATACAATTCAACTGAAAAGTCTTTAGACTAATTTTTTTTAGTTTGTATGCTGCTAGATGGGAGAAGTTAGACATTTGAATGAGTGTTATCTTCCTCAATATTTTTACTCTGAGATAATGAATACATTATAATTTTATGGAACTCTTAGAACTGCAGTTAGAATTATTTCCTGAGCATAGAAGAAAAGTAGACTCCTTATTTTATTTAATACTTTTTCTTTCTTATCAAATATGGTATCCATACTTGATCTTTTAACTTTTTCATGAGACTTTTTTTTAATTAAAACAAAAAAAGGATTTGCACTAGTAATATAAATATTACTCTAAAATTTTTAAATAAAGATATTTTTAAAATATAATGTTATTTAAAAAGAAATTTCAAAACAAAACAAAAAATAAAAATGTGACCGTATGGTTAGAATAAGGGTATAAGCTCTAAAGTTGATTTTGATTAAAATAACACTGATTTTAATATGTAACTTATCACTATAATGTTTAAAGTTATCAGCCTTATAGTAATACCTCATCAAAAAATGTAGGTATATTGATATACCAAGCACAGTATATTTACACAAAACCACTCTGGACATCATAAAACCTTGATTCTAGCCTCACATGCCCTTAACTTACTAAGGGATATGGATAAATCACTTGACTATTTTGGGCTTCAGTTTCTTCATGTGTAAATGAGAAATCTGGATGAAAAAACGCTTCAATGTACCTTGTATCTCTCATGTTTAAGCACTGACTTATTAAATTGATCTTTTAGAAACCAACCTTTTAAATCAATTTTGTACTATAATTAATCTCTTTTCCAAAAGAGTACCATATTTTAAAACTCTGAATGTATTAGTTATTAATATCTTGCCATATAATACTACTTTACATTATTGTTAAAGTGATCATTACCTTTAAATCAATTTTCATATGAACTTGAAACTTTTTTTAAGAGTCAACAATCTGCCACAATCACATTTTTGTCCCCTACCCACCACGCTCCCAATGATTTAAAGAGATTTAAATAAGGCCTTCTCCTTTGGCTGTTTTTTTACATGACTCAAATGTTTAAAAGTACATAATAAATTAACCTGAGGTCTCTTTCCTCGCCCTTACAGATTCCTACCTGCATACCCACAATTACAGATTCCTACCTGCATACCCACCACCCTCTGTTATACCCCACACTACATACCTCCTTGCCAGGAAGTTGGTAAAATGATCAAACTAGGGAAAATAAGTATCTGCGTACTACAGAGACATGTAGTAAGCAAAAACTGATTGGAAATTGTATTCCAAGAAGTTAACTAGATAAGGTGAAAATGATCCACCCCTATATAAATGCATGAGTACCATTTTATAGTATAAACTCTTAGCTAGCAAACTGTATTACCTGCCCATGGGTATGGTAAAATATGTATAGAAATACAAAAAGATTAAGTTACACAACGAAATTCTCCTATACCTTTTGAACCCTTATCATATTATTGCTATATTAAGAACTGTGGAAACTGAATCCCAAACTTCTTTTCTGATATGCTATTCAGATTTGAAGGCTGGAAGTCAAGACCCAGGCTACTCTCTGCTTTTCAGCAATCCAATACTAGCAGAATTCTGAAAAGGTAGTTTCACCATTGCCACCCCTGAATAAAAAGGAAAGAGAATAGATGTCAGGTAATATCAACATCAGATGTCACAGGCAGTCATCAGGTTATTCTTTCAGCTGCTTACCAGTGTGACTCCTTTTATGTACCATAAGCACATTGGGCCCAATGCAAACCATGCCACAGACGTCACATTTCAGTTTACCATTCGGAAGCCGGATTCCTCCCTCGCCTTGAAGGTCCTGGACTTTCCTGTTGTCAGCCACCTCGCTGCTCTCTATTAGGGGTTCTTCTAGGCTGCTACCCTCATCATGGCCCCTGATCTCGTCTTCTCGGCTCAGGGGTTTCCTGTCACACTCTTCATCACTCTGCATTTCTAGCTTTACTGAATTTGCTGTAATTTAAAAAAAGATGACATTTTAAATGCATGTTACGTGTTGTCACTTACATCTCTCTTCCACCCACTATCGTTCTATTAACACAGTCAGGAATGCTGTATTAAGTCGAATACAGCCCATTACCAATGCAACCATAACATATACTCTATGATATCTTATTAAAGCTTTGGCATGAAAGTAGAGATGGCTCAGGAAAGCTCTAGGTAAACAGACTGACACTTTATTTCTGCACACATTTATTTCTTTAACTCAGTTATATACTTTTAAAGCAAGTCCCTAAATAATTCTTGTATTGGCTTTCAAGTCTGTCACTAAGGCTCCTGAGACTGAGGTAGGACTATGGAAAAGATAAGATACTGCTTAATCCACTGAGCTATACCTCTTCTTAATTTAACAATCATTATACACACACACATACACTTCATAGTCTGTGTTTCATGGCAGAGTACTTGTGTAAACCTGCTTCTGAACTGAGCAAGAGAAACAACTCGAGATCTTAATCCAGCAAATGTCTTAGACATTTGAAGCTATGCCGTCAAAGCAAATATCCTAAAATCAGACTAAACACATACATTCAGTTAAGAGCTGTATAAATGTAGGGCAGAGTACACAGACCTCACATGCTCTTAAGCTACTCTGCTTTTTTTTCCTATATGAAAAAAGTTCTCCATGGAACATATTAGTCTGCAAATCAAAGTATTCCACCTTCAAAATGTACACACCAAAAAGCAGTGAATGACAGGAATGGCATAGCCTGCGTGCATGCACTTGTGACTGTGAAGAAATTTAATGCCTTCTGTTTGCTGTTTTTGGATCATCCCACAGAAAAGTTGGAATTTTGTTAGCACAGCCCTCATTCTGGATTGCTGACAGAGTCTTTTCACAAAGCAGAAGCAAGTCTTAAATGAATACCAGTTTTTTCCTGAATATTTCTTAAGAAATCATATCAAGGTTACCGAGCAAAACAAATTATTTGGTATTACTTGAATAGAGGAAATATTTTCATATAAAGGAAGTTCTTTTTACTGTAATTGTTTTCTTAGAGAAACCACACATTCTGTGACTTGTCACTAGTACTTATGACAGTTAGTGTTATCAAAATGGCTCTTCCCCTGTTCCCTCCTTGGAACTCCCCTATCAGCCAGAGGCAGAGTGGTACAATGAGATCACTGGATTTAGAAAGAACATTGTTCTGGTGCTTGCTGGTTTAGACGTTTACTAGCAGTAAAATCGTCAACCAATTATTTAACCTCTGAGTCTTATGTCTTTGATTTGCAAAGTGGAGATGAATTCAGACTACATAATAAAGTTGGAGCAGAACAGTTTTGCTATTAAGAGTGAGGATCCTGTAACTGCACTGCCTAGATTTGAATGCTAGCAATGGCACTGAGAACAAGCAGCGTCACCTTCTGCAAGTTACTTAAGTTCTCTACGTACTCTATTAAAATGGTACTCACTTCCTAGGGCTGATGTGAGCATTGAATCAGTAAATGTAGAAAATGGGCTTAGCTATTATTTTTCTCTGGACTATAGTGCTCTTTTCTATAAGGTTTTTGTGCAGATTAATTAACTTATAGTATGTAAACTACTCTGAGATCTAAAAGGGATATATAGCCTTCCTGGCCTCATCTCTTTTACCTTATTTAGAAATCAGTACTGCTTTACTGATTTTTGAGACAAGTTGGGACAATATTTTACCCATCTTAAAATCCCCAACAAAGTCATGAAATTTGTGGCGGTAAGGTGTTTTAAGAATTTTCTTTCTTTCAACTTGTTTTATCTGTTTAAAGAATCCATGAACGTGGTAAAAAATTAATCAACTTGAAGTATAAAAAATAAAAAGTCCTTTTCAACCTAAAGTTAGCCATCCCTTAGTTCCGGTCTCAAATGCAATCATTATCCTCATTTTCTAAATCTATTTTCTGTATTTACATGTATGTGTGTACATACAGTCATTTTACACAAATGAGACTGTACGATTCACCTGACTTTAACTTTACTTTGTTCATTTAACAATATCTGTTTAATATTTTCCACATTAGTACACAGAAATCTGCATTGTTATTTTTAATATCTGCACAAATTCCATTTTACAAATGTACAGTAATTTATTCATCCAGGTTCTATCAAGAAATTTAACATTTCTTATTTGTTACTATTACAGGCATTGTGTATCACCGCATAGAACTGTCAATCTAATAGATAATAATTGGTATCTTACTCTAGTTTTTAATCTGCATTTTTTTTATTACAAGTGAAGTTGTGTATCTGTTTCTATGTTTAAAGTTTTTTTGGCGAACTATCAAAGTTCTTTGCCCATTTTTCTAGATTGTTAGTCTTTTCTCACTGAATTTAAATGCTTTATATACTAAGGAATTTAGCCCTATGTTTGATATGTTTTGAAAATATTTTGGTTCACTTTTTTACTCAAGGGTATTTTTTGGCATGCATTCTTATTATACATTTTGAATTTTTTTATTCTGTATCTTGCTTCAACTGTTTTTTTTCCTTACTCCGAAAATATTCTTCCATGATATTTTTTTTCTGGGAAGGTTTTTCTAGTCAGGATAAAATACTATTTGGTTACCACATGTAATCTCATATTTCACTCATAACTGTCATTTAAAGGAAAAATTAAGAAAACAAATGAAAAGTATGACTTTATGTAGCATTACTTCATATACCAACCTATGGGCAAACTGCCTCATACATTTATTTTAAGTAATATACTAAAGATAACAAATTTTACAGCAATGCCATCATTTATTTCTCTGAACTAGTCAACATCTGATAAGGTACATTTAATAAATAAAAAGTTGACCAGCATTCCATTTCAGGAACTGAAGAAAAACTACTCTAAAGGAGTAGTTTTTGAGTCAAACTATGGGCCTCTTAAATTTCTAAATAGCACAGAATTATGAGAATTTGACTTGATGTCAAATTATCATATTTTCCATAGTGAAAATACTATAATATGAACACTAAAATATCAAACATGGGTAAAAATGTCATTTGAAAAATAGATATTACCGTTATACTTAGAACTTTCTATCCAAAGAATATACCTGAAAGGAATATCAAAAAGTATATATTTGCTAGAACTGAAATAGAAAAAAAGGTAAATTATAATAATCTTTAACAATATTATACCCTAAGGAACAATACATTTACCAAGTATGAGTGTATACACTATAGCTGTACTAATAGAGTAAATCAATAAACTGCAACACATTTTAATACACACACATCAGAGATTAAATTTTGCATATATATGGTGGACTATGTACAAATGAAATCCCATCCTAATTAGTTTTTAACCCATCTCACTAACATTATGTTGAAATTCTAGGATCAAAAACAAAGTAGTCTTTAAATTTTAACTGTGAAATAGAAAAATATTTTCCCTACTCAAAGAAATATAAAAGAAATTCTCCCACGGTTTATTTTCACTATTTAAGATGTTTCTAATTAATGCAGAGCACTTAATATTTTAACTCAACGATTAAATTCAAGTGTTAGTAAACTTAAGTATACTCTAAATTACAATTTGTATGTTAACAAAAGCTGTATTATAATTATTTATAGCTATACTATATAAAGCTATTATAACTATTATTCACTATAAAATAACTATGTACATTAGTTATCGAATCTTTGAAATTATATTCTCTCTTCTTTATATAGTATTTCTTTTATAATTTGGTAACAGGAAGAAATTTTCATAAATGGGCTAATTTCTATAAAGATGAGAACTTGTTAGTGTGCGTGACATGAAATCTTGTCATTACAAATCTCAACACTAAGAATTATTTTTTTAAGCTTGTTTGCAATATATGAAATGAAAAATATAAAATTCAGGAATATCTATGGGAATTTACAAACATTATTATATACTGACAAGCAATAACAGCTTAATAAAAACTATATTCTATCAGAAGAAATTATTAGTAGTGAAAAGGGGATATGAAATAAGATTTTAATAAATTGACTGATTTGTTCTCTACAGTATGTAGATATGTGAATATTTTCAATGAATAAAATAAAGATATTTAAGATAGGTATCTTTTTTCTTAAGTGAGAGATATGTTTTATAGTTTAAAACAAAGAAAAGTCATGTTTCCCAGCATTAATGATCAAGAACAAGTTATATTGACTTTTTTTTTAGTAGACTCAGAGCTTTAAAAACACATGGAAAGGATAATAATAGTTAATAGAAAAAACTTTTATGATTAACATAGAAAAAGCTTTAAATATGTTTCAGGATAAAAAGTTCAACATATGTATTTATGCAAAAAAATTGCTTCATAGTGAAAATATGTTTATGAATGAAAGGTTCCTCCCCCTTTTGTTCATGCTTTCAAATACTATTCTTATTAGCATATACCTTACAGATGCTAATAAAAACATGTAGCTTAATCACCTCTGTTTACAAATGATCACAGCAACGCTATAAAGTAAAGAGATTTAGGAGATCTTACTACAGGTGACTCTCAAGCCAAACGATTTTCAATTTCAAAGTTTCTTTGAAATTGCACTCAAAAGTTTCATAACTATCATAGTTTCAAAAAACAATACTGAATGGATAAAGAGATACCAGACTTGTTTTTAATTCACTTATAGGGGATTAAATAAAGGAATAAGGAAATAAGGATATTTACACAGGCAAACAGATATAGCTCACTATAAAAAAAGGGGAGGGGACCAAATGGGGAAATATTGTGTTATTTTGTGAAGGTGTTAAAAACAAGTTTTTAAAATTTGGTCTATATTATAATGAGCATTGTCTTTATCACTATTATACTTTGAAAATAAAAAAGAGAATTCAAAACCCCAATGTAAACCATTTAAAAATGAAATAGAAAATAAAATGTACCATGTATATACCTCATACTTGAATTCACGTACCTCAACCAAAGAACCAAAACTGAATTCTCTCAATAAATACTGGCCTGTTCAATGATTTTTAAAGTACCTGCTACTTGCCAACACTTTGCTATAAATGATTATGAAGTTTAAGACAAAAAGCTAAAGAATGTCAAATAAGAAACTCATGTTAACAGGATAATATATACTCAGAAAAAGGTCATAAACAAATTCAAGAATAAGAGTACAGGAAATATTTTACTAACATATATAATTTGGTTACATAATAAATTTATTGACCTGAATGGTACATAAATGTAAAGAGGCCTTTCCTTAGAAATTGGGCATTTACAACTTTTTACTCCCTACCTCATCAAGACATCTACTAATGCAATATAGCAATGATTTTGCAATGTCTGGAAAATGATGTCTTCAAATCATGAAATTATTAATTTTTAAGATTTGGGAGGAAAGATCAGTTTTTTATATTCATGATAAAATATAGTCAGTTACTTTTGAGTTATCAAATTAAAAGAATAAATTCTAGCCTCATCCTTCGAATATGGTTTTCCCAGATAAGCCCATCACTTATCAATGTCAAGTTTTAGAAATAGCATAACTAGATCCTAAAATATCATTATTAAAATGTTTTTAATATTTAAACTTCCTATATCTTAAAACTTTATTATTATTATGACTTGATTCTACTAATCCACAGATTATTCAAGTTTCCTAGCCAAGAAAATAATGCAAAGGTATTACGATTTATTTGCTCTATTTGAAAGGATGCAATATTTGCTGATCTTATGAAATATAAAATAGGCTTTCTAGATTAATTACTATCAAATTACTGATTTATTTCTGTTTAGTTTCCAAAAGATATTTTTCAATTTTTAAGTTTTAAAGGAAGTAAATACTATAGGAGTTAAAGAAATGTTTGTATCACAGTGCTGAATAAAAGATAGCTAAAATGCCGTTCTTTAGTTACTACATTGGGGGAAAAAAATCTTTCAGGATGATATGTAAGTGGACTTTTATATGCTTGGTTTCTCTTGTGTGAGAATTCAAGAGGTCACTTAAGGGTTGTTATTACTTGCAAGCATCAATTTCTCCTAGTTTATGACAGATACTTGAAATTGCGTTATGCACACTAATTGATCAATATGTCTATCTAATAATCTGTTGAAGTTATTTCTGAGCTAATATAACTTTCTCTCATTTAAACTTTCAAAACAGAAACACCAAACATGATTAAATCCATACTAACAGCCCAGCAGCTGTTTAAATAATGTGTTAGAAAAACAAACTGCCTTCAAAACTCTGATGTAAAACACAGTTATTTACTAGGAATTTACCAACAGTCTAAACAGTTAAAGTAAAATCATCACAACAAAAATTATTTAAGGTATATACAATTTTTTAAAATTTTCTCAAAAATATCACATAATATAAAACCTGTTTCTTTTAACTGCGAATAAATAAATGGGTAAGCCTTGCAAAACAGCTCCCTCATATCCTTAAAGTATTTTCGTTTCATAAATGGTTGGACAAGTCCAGACGCTGGTGTCACTGAACTGCAGGTGAGCCATTTGTGGGTAGCATTCTATACCTGTACATTGTAGCACTTCATTTTTTTCCTCTCCACCCTCTTCTCTCTCCAATATAGTTAGATTATATATTTTTAAAACACTTTAAAGGAACTAGATCGAGACAGTGCTGATTTCTGAAATATTGTTATCATTCTGAGAATAGTGTAGTAGAAAGTTACCCTGCACCTGAAGGCAGGAAACTGGTATCTTTACCTCTCCTCCTACCAGCTGCATCATCCGAAATATAAAAAATATTTGATGTTCCTAAAAACATCAGGCTGAGTAAAATAGTCTCTTTACACTAAAGATTTACAATCCTTTTAATAATAATAGAAAAATAGCAAGTTATAATTTTTATAACTAAAAAAATACATATTCTGTCTCATTTAATAAACAACAGTGAATTGTAGGTACAGCAGCCATAGATAAATGGAGGCATGAGTGTTAAGTGACTTTCCCAAAGATACAAAGTAAATATGAAACTGATAATAACTCAAGATCTTCTGTCCCTTATCCTAGCCATCTTTCTATGACGTGATACTGGCTCTCCAATTAAACAAGTAACTAATATTGGTATTTAAGACAAATATAAGTCATGGGCAAATAGATCTCTCAAATGCTATAAAACAATTTCCATCAGTTGAAAAGGATACCAAGAATTCAAGTCCACAATGGTCTGATAAGATAATGACAATTTAAGTTTCCATAAACTGAACTACTGAATACTTTCTATTAAGTCTGAGATACACGTGCCCACTTAAAAGAACTGACTCTTAATTTGAAAATCTGCTTTAGTCTTAAGGCAGAGGTAGGTCTTTATGGGACAACTAGTTCCTGAAGAATCTGTCAGTTTTAAAAACATCTGATCCTCTCCTCATCCCCCTCTTTTTCTATATCCCATTGTCATGTTATGACTTATCAGTGATAGATAAAGACAGCCATTTGAGGAATAAATCAGTATTACCAATTTTAATCCTTAAACTAACAGTTTAGGGAGGATGGCATTTTAAGATTTCCTTTGTGGTCAAGTTTGACGGTCTTACGTCTATTGTTATAAAGATAAGTCATACTTATGAGCAGCTTGTGTAGCATTTCATTTACACTTAAAGAGATGTTCACAATAAAATACAAAAAAGTGTCCTCTCTACTTCTTAAAAAAAAAAAAAGGTAAAACAAAGGAGGGCAAGCCATCTGACTCCCTGACGATCTCCCACAATATATGACACCTAACATAGCATGCCCAGCAGCAAATCACACAACTTTATTGACCAGCACAGTGGCACTATTGTAACCTAAAGATGAAATTTCTATTTTTTGGCAGACAACTACTTCATGAGAAAAGCACAATGAGGAGAAAACAAGCCTAGTTTAAATAGAAATGCCATAGGCAAACAACAGTCTATCCCTTTTTCCATCCTTTAAATGAATGATGTCATTTGCTAAGTCTTAAAGGTTCAATACCTGCCACGTCTTGTATATCCAATTCTTTTTTTGCACCTTCATGGGCAACAAGGAACTTCTTTAAGGTTCTTCTGACCTCCTTCCTGGAACAATTTTGACAGCTTTCTAACTGGTCCTTTTCTTCGATCTTTAGCCACATTCCACACCCCCGATTCATCCCATATTCAGCTGTTAAATTAATCTTCCTAAAGCAAAGCTCATGGTATTCCTGTAAACGTCTTCAATGACTGCCTGCTATCTACAAATTACATACAAAGGTATTGGTGTGGAATTTAAGGACATGCCCAGCACAGCTCCATCATATCCCTTGGTCATATGTCCTATCCATCCTTTAGTTATCATAACTTTTCCAGTCACTTTCTAGTCATTCTTCCTGGAATTCAACCCGTACTTTCTACTTACTTTTTTTTTTTTTTCCTGGCTTTTATTATTTTCTGGACTCCTTTTCCTATTTCTATCAATATTAGCATACTATTCAAGGCTCACTTATCTGCTACCTTTTCATGAAGTGTTTCCTGAGCACAAAGACACATTACAGCGATTTCATTAGTGTATTTGTCTTAACTCTACACTCCCTACAAAGCACAGTCCTTCTCCCTATAGTGTAAGATCCCTGAAAGGGTATGCTGGCTTTATTCAGTTTTAAAACGGTCTTACCCTTACGTATTCTAGGTACCCAACATTATGTTTGTTGCTGATTTATCTATTATACTTCTCTTTTTAAGTTATGGAGATCATGCATAAATTAACCACAGGTGACAAATAAATGTAAAAATACAGAGTGAGGTTTTAAACATAAAACATCACCAACATAACATTAAAGGACTCCTGGGTAACAGGAAAGACTTTTAAGGTACATTATATGTGTTGCCTGACATATTCCTGACAGAAATTTTGTGAGGTACATATCTTTATTCTCATTTTACAGATGAGAAAACTAAAAGTCAGAATAGCTGACACCAGTAACATGTCTAAACCACACATCTACTCAGAGCCAGATCCGAGACTGAAACCCAGAACTAATTGATGACCAAACTCTTGCTATTTTCCCTTTGTCACAAAAAAGCAAAGCAATTTCTAATTACTAATAAAAAATATATATATCAGTATATTAAAGAAAAATAACTTTGAATCAAAGTGTGCACTTTGACTTTTTTTTTTTTTTTTTAAACTACATGTCTAATACAGGTGTAGTAGTTTGCCAGCTTTGAGTAAAGAGAAATTTGTCTGAGAGCCTGTTTTGGAAGAAGACCAGTTTATACTGCCAGGTTTTCTCTAAGCATGCATTTTATTTCATATAAGAGCAATCTACTTTGACCTGGTGTTTGGCAACCATCTGCTTAATATAACTGTGGGAGGTTTGTGAAGCTAATTATATTGTGAAATTATCTCTTTAATAAGGGAGTATAAAATTTTTAACCAAACTTCTGTAAGAAGTAAAATCATTACTATAAAATGCAGCTGAATGGGCATATTCCCAAAGGAACCCACACTTCGGGTGGCAGGAGGTCAGTAAGGACACTTTAACCAGGTCAGAAGGCAGTGCTGCCGGCACGCCAAAGAGACAGAGATAAGCAATGGAGCAGGGTTTCTATTACGGGGCAACTGCAACAGAGGGAAGAACCAAAGTGGGTGAAACATTTCAGCATCTTTACTGAGTCTCTAAGCTAAAGTCTCTAAGCTAAAGACAGGGGAATCCAACAGCTTTCAATACCCTGGGTTCAAACATGGCAGCTCTGGTTGTCAATCTGGAACCCACATACTGACATCACGCTTACCTTTCTCTGGTGTTCTTCTATAAACACTTCACTAACTGTGTGAAATAGCCAACACTTGGCCCCAGGATGCAGGACTGGGCAGTTAAAAATATAAAACCAATAAAATGTACCAAGCAGCAACAAAGGAGAGACATTTATAGTGGTGACTAAGGAAAATGCATCTGGAGAACCACCCAGCAAAATTGAACAGATCAGTACCGGATATTTATTTTCTACAAGGCAGCAACATTTTTTTTAAATTAATGCTCATATCTAGCTTCTTACCCCTGATGAACAGACACTTTATATAGTCATATAGGTACATGTATTAAAAGATAAAAAATAATTACAAAGCAACTAATGCGAATAATAGACAAGGTAGATTAGAATACCTGTGTTTAAGTTTGTTCCATGTGTGACTATTAAGAAGTCACTTAGTACCTCCATGCTTCTTACTACGTAAATTGAGGATAATATTCTTTACATAAAAATCGTAAGATTGAGAAAGCATGCAGTCACTTAGAGCAGGTAGCATAGCTCACGGTTAAGAATAAGGGATCTAGATTCGGTGCCTTGATGCTTAAGGCCAGGTTCTTTAATTTATTAACCACATGACCTTATGAAACCTCTCTAAGCTTCATTTTTCTCATCTATAACATAAAGATAATGATAATATCTGCCTCCCAGGGCTGTTCTGAGTATTAAACACGATTGTATATATAATACTCTTAAGAGCCATTCTACTTCTCATTAATAGATCACATGAAAGTGTATCATAAAATGCAGAACATCAACTATTACTGTAGTCTATGTCTACTACAGGGAAGTACAGGGATAATATAGAAGGCTTCATGAAGAAAGTGGCATTTAAGATAGTACTTACAGATTGGATATGCTTTATACAATAAACAAAGAAGATAGATGGCACTCAGGATTGGGGGTAAGCATGAAGAAAGGAAAAAGGCATGAGTACACATTGGTTTTGAGTGACACCATTTCTTCTGGAACATGTGGATTCAACAGATAAGTAAACAGAAAATATTCTAAAATCTAAGAGAGTTTAAAATAGAGTAAGACATAAAAAAATTAATGGATGCAGGGCAGTAATTTCAAAGAAAAGTGCTGTCAATTGATTAATAGACTTGTATCTTAACATACAATATGAAGGAGGTAACTCCTTAGAATTTATCCACTCATCTATTCAAAATCACTCACTGAACAGCTGCTCTGTACCAGGTACCACAAGACAAATATGGTGTCTGCTTTCATGGCACTTGTGAAATTTATGCGTATGCATATATATACACATCTATATATGTAAATATGCATATGTATATCTATATGTTGCTCTTACATATGAATAACTATGTACAGTAAAATATTATACTGTAATGAGAAATATAATGACTTGAAGCCCACCCCCAGAATATGCTACTGCTATTAAAATCTGTGCAAGATGTAGAGCATAATCAACAAATACTTTCATAAGATCACTTTCAAAAAGTTACCTTCTTCTGAATTGTTTTGTTAAGCATTTTATCTATCTGTGAACTGAAGTTTTGATTATTCAATGAGCTGTCTATCTCCATTTCTGGAACACCCTTTAGACAGCTTTCTAAAGCTCATAACTAAAGTATATGAAATTGTCTTGAGTGATGACATAGTTCTATGTATCACAGAAAGCAAATTAAAAGGGGACACAAATATCTAAAGAAAAGTTATTACATCTGTCAGTTTTAAAATAATTCCTTTTTCATTTAAAAAATACTTTAAAATACTTCACGTTTTCTGATCAAAAGTAGACTAAAATTATACAAACTAAGTTTTATTTCTCCTTCTATTAACTTATGATTTAGTGCTGATACTACATCTCCATTACCTATAGGGGGTCAAGTTACTTTCTAAGAGACTTAGGTCCCTTATCTGTGAAATGGGGCTAAGATAATTCTACTTATTTGTGCAGGTAAAATAAGTAAAAACCTGCCTGTCTAAGGCTAATGTTCTTGAGATCTCTTCAGTCTGTGACATATAAGGATGGACTCAGACTATGCTTGAAATCTTAGGTAAAAATATTTTGTGTAACTGGTAATATTAGCTACTTAGTATCTCAATATGAATTTCTTTATATCAAAAATCATTGCAAAGACTAATGTCAACGAGTTTATCCTCTTATGTCTTCTTCTAAGAGTTTTATGATTTCAGGTTTTAAGTCTTTAGTCCATTTTGAGTTGATTTTTGTGTATGGTGTAAAGATAGGGTTCCAGTTTCATTCTTGTGCATGTGGCTGTCCAGTTTTCCCAACACTATTTACTGAAGAGACTATCCTTTCCCTATGTATATTCTTGGCTCCTTTGTTGTAAATTAATTGACCATATGGGCTTATTTCTGGGCTCTCCATTCTGTTCTAGTCATCCATGTGTCTGTTTTTATGCCAATACCATACTGTTTTGATTCCTGAGCTTAGTAATACAGTTTGAAATCACAAAGTGTGATGCCTCCAGCCTTGTTCTTTTTCCTCAAAGACTGATTTGGCTGTTTGGGGTCTTTTGTGGGTCTATACAAATTTTAGGATTGATTTTTCTATTTGTGAAAAATGCCATTAGACTTTTGATAGAGACTGCACTGAATCTGAAGAATGCTTTCAATAAACAGTATGAATATATAGACAATATTAATTCTTCTAGTCCATGAGCACAGAATATCTTTTCATTCATGTTTTCTTCAATTTCTTTAATCAATGATTAAAGAAAACTTTACACTACAGTTTTTAGTGTAAAGATCTTTCACTTTCTTTGTTAAATTTACCCCTAAGTACTTTATTCTTTTTGATGCAATCATAAATGGGATTGTTTTATTTATTTCTATTTTTGGTAGTTCATTGTTCAAGTATAGAAACGCAACTGATTATTGCATATTGATTTTTTACCCTATAAGTTTACTGAATTTGCTGATTAGTTCTAACTGATTTTGGTGTTTTTAGGATTTTGTATATATCATATCATGTCATCTCCAAATAGAGATAGTTTTACATCTTCCTTTTTGATTTGAAAGGCTTTATTTCTTTTTTGTGCACAAGAGCCAAGACATGGAAACAAAGGTGAACACCAACAAATAAATGGATAAAGATGGGATGTGTGTATGTATATATGTGTATATGTGTATACACATATATGTATACACGTATATATACACACACATTCATTCATATATACATACATACAATGAAATATTATTTAGCCATGAGAAAGGAGAAAATCCTGCTGTTTGCAACAACATGGATGGGCCTTGAGAGAATTATGCTAAGGAAAATAAGCCAGAAAGACAAATACTACCTGGTATCACTTACATGCGGAATCTAAAAACAGTCAAACTTATAGAAACAGAGTAGAAAAGTATGTTGTCATGGGCTGGGAGGTGGGAAAAACAGAGAGAGAATGGTAAAAGTGTACAAATTTTCAGGTATAAAATGCATAAAGTCTGAGGATCTAATATATAACATATAGTTGACAATATTGCATTGTAAAATTAAAATTTGCTAAGAGTGTAGAACTTGTTCTTACCAAAAATAAATAAAGAAATAAAATAAACGTGAGGTGATGGATATGTTAATTAACTAGGTGGAAGGAATCCTTTCATGATGTATACATATCGCAAATCATCATAATCTACATTTTAAATACATGACAATTTTAATAAAACTGGAAAAATTCAGGAAGCATTTAAAAATGAATAAATTTCTTTATACAAAATCTGTTCCTAGATTTAAGGTTCAGATAAAGATGTATATTTAGATCATATATTTAAAACCTCCTGCCTAAAAAAAACAGCATTCCTAAATCTATATCTTCGTGTATTTCTGAAAGTCATAGGTAAAAGTATGTTTAAATGTGAATGTACATTTATACAAATATGTAGTCCTTACACTGGAAACCTGGTTGTTCTGTGTGCAAGATGTTCTTTATTAAGCAATAAATGTTAGCTGCTTAAGCAGAAGATAGTGCCATGTGATTAATGTGCCATCCCCATGTGTTTCCTTCAGTTGAATACTGGCTGGCATCCAGGAGAGGAAGAAAGAGCAAAACAAACACAACATACCCAAAACTTAAAAAAAAAGAGTGCTACAATCTTCACAAAAAGCTTTATAAAGTCTTAGACTCAAATAATGTCATGAAGACTCTTGAATTTTTCCTTTTTTCTACTTTGGCCTTCTAAGGATGTGAACCCTGCCATTACGTGTGGTTTGTGGCTGTTTGCAAGTTTCTTCCCCATCTGGGACTAAGAGGCGAATTGCAGGTTTCCAGGGAAAGAAAATGCTGTTATAGTAGAGATTGTCCCAGCTCTTCACATGGATTTTGCCGAGCCCAGTGATACCAGCTACCTCGCTGCTGTGAAAACCGACCACCAGGTTTTGTACTTTAAGTAACTGAAAATATACAAGTTGTAAATTTCAGAAGCCTAGAATCTTTCTTTGCTTGAAGACCATAAATACATGAACCAATAAACGTCATTTTACTTCTTTTCCACCTTCTAAATTAATTTAATTGTTACAGGGGCACAAAAATGCCCAAATTTAATTTTTGTCACATTCACCTCACGAAGCTCACTGTCCTCTTCCACATTCCTAGGAGGTTGCCTCTTTTCACGACAGCACATGCTCACTAAAAGCACCTCATCCTGTGGAAGCTGTCAGCAATTACTGCAATGAACTTCAAATCTTTTTCTCTAACTACTGTAGTTTTCTAGAAATAATGACACAACCTCTCCCTGCTTTAAAATGTCAAGCTGACCACTCAGAAATTCAAGCTAGGTTTCTCCAGAAAAGCTCAAATGATAAGACATTTTATGAGCCTTTCATTTTATCTCCTGTTTTATTACTATGCAGCCTAACACATTCTCAGAGTAGCAACACCTTCTGCGACAAGCTGAAACTAAAACAAACCACAAGAGCTGCCACCTAAACAAAATTAATAATATGTGCCTGGCAAGAATTATATATATATATATATATTTTTTTTCATCTGACATTACCATTTGAATTAATTTTATTTTATCCTTCGTAGTGCTATTTGTAAGTAGTTTAAACTTGTTGCATAACTAATTTACCTAATAGGAAGGTAGTCTTACTTTAATTGTGAAATTATATTTTTTAAAACAGGTGTCCAGTACATTCTAGTATTTTCACACATTTCATGATTAAATTTATTTTCAAATGTCTGGTTCAACTTTTATGCTATGAGAGAAAAAAATAAAATTACCTCTCCAAAATTTGAACTATGTTAAAATCATAGACACCAAAATTAGATTTATAAGGTTAATAAGAATGCAATAAAATCTTGATATAGTTTTTCAGATAATATATAGAGTATGTGACTTATAATTTTAACTATACTCAATACTAGCAAAGAGGGGGCATTATTTTTTAAAAAAAAGAAAGTAAGGTTTAAATTGCATATCTTTAACCATACAAAGGAAAAACAAATTAAGGCACAGGGCCCTAATAAATAGATTTTAACAGATGGAAAACTTAGCTTCTTTCTTCAGATATTAAAATTCTTGTTACTGCTTACATCTATTATATATTAGGAAGGCGCTGGGTTGTACTCCAAGATCAGGGGACTCACTGGCTTTCCTGATGCCATCTTCACATCATCCCTTTACCATAAAAATAGACAGATAAATAAGCAAATCTACTTGTTCATTAAATACATATTTATATAGCACAGTCTAGACAATGCTGAGCGATAGGTACCAGAGTGAACAAGACAAGTATGGCATGTAGTCTGGTGGGAGATGGAGATGATCCCAATAATGTAGGTAGTTCTCTGGAAGGAATAGTGTGCCAGGGGAACACAGGTTTCAGGAACAAAACATATGGAGTTTGAGAGGAGGAAAAAGAAAAAGACAGGAGAGCCAATGATGATGTCCAGGCCCCTTAAAATAGAACCACTGAAGAAGAAAGACACTGAGAATCTTAAAGGTTAAATCCAGTGCCAATGGGGCCATAGCGATTCATTCATTACGTGGGCCAACTTGAATGGCCAGCAGTGGAAGGAGCAGATGAAAAGACAGGGAGAAGTACTAATGTTTAGTGAAGGCCCATTTTGCCATTTAATTCTCAAACAAACCTTTTCATCATAATGCTGAATAATATGCCATGCCTCTGAACCAGCCACATATCCTCAAAATGTATATCACTGGTTACAGAGAACCAAATGGGAAGAAAAATATTTCCACAAATAGGGGAATTCAAATTTCATTTTCTATCGATGGTACCATCTTAAGACATTCATATTTTACTAGCTAGGTACTAAACAAGTTTTTATTAGCAACTGATTTCAGAATAGTACAGAATAAAGATATACTACACTAAGCAAAAAAAACAAAACAAAACAAAACAACTCATTCACTCAGTAATATGCAAACAAATGAAATGCAATGTAATAAAGACACAAGTGCAAAGAAAAGGAACTGAATGAAATGAATAAGTCCCCAAACTGAACTTCTATGCCTGCTTTTAAGGTGGCTAAAGTGTGAGTGTTCATTCATACTACAAATATGTCTGGGGCATACCTTTTGTACCAGATGTACAAGCGCTAAAGATACAGTGACATCAAATCGAACATAGTCTTTGCTTTCGTATACTGCTCATATCAGGTGGAGACAAGGGGAGAAAGTAATCCTGCAAGAGTTTGTTTTTGTGTAAGGAGGAGGTAGTATAAAGGCAAAGACTTTGGAACAAGAAATTCACTAAAATTCCCGGAACTAAGGACTTATAGTCCTACCACATATACCTTTATCAGAAATAACTTTGTCTCATTACTGTTTTACTGCTGTGAATTTGTTTTAGTATGTAAACAACAAGGTAGTATTTACTGTTGAAGCTCTATCAACATGACATGTAAGTATCTGCTGGCATTTTTTACTAATAATTCTTACACTGTCTGTACAATTTTATAACCAAATTATCTAACTGCCTTTTTTTTCACCATGACGGTAGCCCCATGATGTGAGCAAATCCCCCAAAACTAAAATAAAACATACAAATACACACAAAATTTGAAAGACAACCTAAAAAGAAACCTCTTCAATCCATTATATTCACCATCATTACATATAAGATCACTCTGACAAATAATAGAACATTTGGTCAAAAAGTAATAGCTTGTTGAAAGTTTCTACAAGCCAGTAATAGTTGCAAACTTTCACTATGCTGCCATGTTATCAGTATTAATAAAATTCACTTGTCAGTTCCATTTTGAAACATGAATTCTTCCCTTGCATGACAAGGGTAAAATTAAAATCTCTGTTCCTTTCCTAATCAAATCAACTAATGACCAAAAAAATAAGAAAAAAGGAGTAATTCAGAAATTTCTGTCACTAATTGGTCAAAAAAAGATTAGTTTTCAGATTCCTTTCTTTTGCTTTTTTCTGTTACTACAGGTGAGCTCTTCAAATACTATGTCGGCTGCTGTTCTTTGTTCTTAAACTCACTCTGTCCTCAGCAAGGATATTGAGTAAAACTTGCCAAAATATGTACTGGTAATCAATGTCAAGGAATAATGCAGTAGATAGTGTAGAATTTATTTCTACCCCAGCTGTAGGTTTTATTTCATTATCAGTCATGGTTATTGAACACGACCTGTTGTGGAATATGTCACCAAGCAGGTGATTCTGAAATAGAGAAGACACAGATGCCTGTTTACATAGCTTGACTTTAATTATAAACTTCTATAAGCCATAGTGAATGTCAACACTCTCGAAAGTAAGCCTAGTAAGAGAAGGGGTCATATTTCTTTATTTTTATCCCCATTTATAGAGTACCTTTTCAAGCCCAGTATGTTAGGCACACTACACTTTATATTTTCTAGTGTTCTTAAGTTTTTTGCTGAAAATTGTTAAACATAGTAACCTAGTAAAAATTAAGTATGGCCTAGAACACGATATGAAAAGTCAACTCAAATGACACATGAACCTGCTTAAGTGTAAGGTAACTAAAACCTATCCAGTTAGACCCTGAATTTATGTTGTATATGTTTTATTCTACTTAATGGTGTTCTATATTCTCAACTGATGTCCAATCAACATTTCACTTATTCATTCATTTAATAATGCGTACATTCAAAAATATTAACACACTTATCCAGTACAAGTATGTATTGTCCTGGATGCAAGAGGCCAAAGGTCTAAATGACTGGTTATAAATAATGTCCTTAAAAATTTTTAAATCTACTTAAACAATATCATGTCATAAGTCCATGCTCTTCATGATTTGGGAGAAGAGGGAAATGAAAACTGTTTTTTTTCCATTCCTTGAGAAACATCACAAAAGTAAAGGTTAATAAAGTAAACTAATGTAGTTGATGTGATCCTAGGAAATGATATACAATAAACCAACCACAGAGATAGAAGATGCCTATATTGCTTGTTAGTAATGGATTTCGCTGAGTAAAAATGAGGGTAAACATTATGTATCTCAGTTTCCCATTGAATAAATGGACATAAACTAATTCGGTATTTACTATAGAAAAACTTTACAGAAATCAAGCAGAAAACATGTCCCGGGAAGAATTATACAAAAGTTTTTTTCATAATCATAAAAATGTTTCATAGTTTTAAGAGAGAATTATTCAATGCTTGATGGGCAATTGATAGAGAGCATGCTACATACTTACAGGATGTACCTCTTATACAACAAGAAAAGCAGCAGAAAATCAATTTACTCTTTTACCTTTCCAAAATGCAAAGCTTATATTAAACATATAACATTCAAATCAGGGAAGTGAAAACCACATTAGCTTCCAAAGAAGCAGAGGTCTGTACAAACTTATAAATAACATAAACTAAAGAAATTCAGAATGATAAAACTGTCTCTAAACAAAATCTAGAGGTTGAGAAAAAGTGAATTCCAATTTCACTTATTAATTCCTGGGGTTCTGAAACTTGTACCTATTTAACCCAATTTCTATAACCATATTTCCCCTGTCTCCTTAATGCACATATTTTAACATCCTCTAAAACTAAATAAAGTAACAATATTTTTCATTATTTTGTAGCAAATGTCCAGAGCATTAATCAAAATATGAGACCAATTCTGACATAGTAAAATAGCAAAAAAAAAAAAAAGGACTTTAACAAAACAGATCTATCACTAACTAAAAACATGAACACCACAGTATTTGTTTCTCATGCTTTCTTCACTTGTAACCCAATATAAAACTAAATACAATGAAATATAATTATTCTGACATGTTTGTAAGTATAATAAACAAATATTTATGTAAGCCTAATTTACTCAGGGCAGAGAGACGGGCATGGTTCCTGATGATAAAACAGCAGTTTGTTTTCTTAAAACTAACTTTTAGTGACTTCGGTGATTTCGGATTTGACTATATGTATATTTTTCTAGGAAACAATTCTAAAATGGCAAATTCATTGTTTCTCAGCCATTTACCATACTGATACCTTATAATTAACATGATTTAGACAGTCTCACATAAAAAGAAAAACTGAAGTCTGTACTGCCTTATTTTGTTCAGTTAAGGTTTTATTTTGTTTTGGCTTAATATGGCCTTATCGGTATTTTAATATATGTTTTATTCTCATTCATTAACATTAAATATAAAATAGTAAATCTTACTGGGAAAAGTTCTCTAAAAGTTATGCCATGAATTAATGAAGTAATCAATTGCAACATGCTGTATGTGTATATGTCCATTAGCAAAATGATCATTTAAACACTTAAAATTATCATATCAGCAGAATTATTTTAAATTAACAAAGAAATGGGTGAAAAGGCCAAGTATGTTTGGGTTTTACTGAGAAACTACATCTTATTCCACATGTGAGTTCAAATGTAGATGTTATTATAACGTCATTAGAAGTTTAATTTTTTAAAGTGTCACAATTTTATGTAGATGTCACCTATATTTACCAACTCTCACTTGAGTATTCTAGTACAAATATTGTTTTTCTGAGTTACTATAAAAATCTTCAAAAATGAAACTGGAATTGTCAAAGGAAACATTTGATTAATTTATCATTAACTGATATATACTGACATAATAGCCATTAAGTAATTTATGTTGAACAAAGTATATTTTAATCATCTTCCTTTGGGTGAAAAATGCAGATAAAACATTTTCATGTGACTTCTATCTTGATATATACAAGTACTGATAAACAACCTGAGGAATATGGAAAGGTTATGATCTTTCTTCACCTGGGATGAAATTGTCAGAAGACTCAGGTATAAAATAATCACAAGCAAGCACTAAGGATATGCCACCACTCAGGCAATGGACTTTATCAAATTTAGGTTACTAGCACACAGCAAAGAGCAGAGCGGATGAGGTATCATAGCAATTCATGTACGGATTTTAAAACACATAGACATAGTAATGTTTTTTTAAATCGCTGTTAGTAAAAATAATAATAATAATAACATAGGTTTTTCCCCAATACTTTTCTACACATGAGATTATTTGAAGTAAAACTAGATTTTCGTAAATAGAAAAATAAATGAATTAAGCCTCAAAGAGCCTTATTATAAAACTTAAAATATTTCTAAGGATGAAGCTGTCATATGGATTACCACATAGTTTTCACTGATACAGAAAAACCTCCTTATAGATATTCCAGTTGTTCCAAAACACTGAAACAGAAAAGGGATCATACAGTATGTTATTTCTAAAATAATAATAACAATGATGATAATAATAATTCTAAATACAAGATATAAATAAGCTACAAAACAGAACTATTGAGGGCAAATAATGTGTATCAGGCAGATAATGCTAACGTGAAAATTAAATATGACAGTTTGCAATGTAATTATACTGACATAGCATCTACCTCTGTATCTACATTTATACTTTGTCTTTTATTTAAATTAAGTGAAATAACATATTTGAAGTACTTTCTAACTCTAAAGTGAAATGTATGTGTTAACTATAGTTATTATATTTTAGAATTAAATATCTAATATATAAATGGAAATAAATGGGATACTGTCATTTCCCTGTATTCAACACTATGGAATAGTTATTCATTTTCAATTGTTCAGGAAAATTTCTCTATGTTATTTTAAATTAGAAGAAGCCTGAGAGATGTCCCAACTTCTACATCCAAATTCTATAATTCACTATTTAAAAAAATCAAAGCACATGAATTTAGAAAATTGGGAAGTATATAACTAATGTAAAAATTATTTCAAGGAAAATCTGGTTACCTTAAAATAAGATATTGTTGTACACTGGCATATATTTACCAAAAGGTCTCTAGAACATCTCTAGGAAGGCTGCCTAAGATTTATAGAAATTTCCATCTTACGAATGTGAAATTCACCAAATCTGGTGTAGAGAAGCCCTATTTTTATGATTTCCTAGTGAAATCATAAGTTTCCAATTCCGGAAGTATAACATCCAATGAATATTATAATGGAGGGCAAATATGTATACTCATTTGTCAGTTTATTATTAGTTCTTAAAATGTACTCCTGAAAAGCATAAAGTTTCCACCATATGCTGTTGAAATATTCTATAGCTAAAGTAAAATAATACTGGTATTTTCCCATCACAGAAAGTCAATTTCTAGAACTCTCCAGTTTTAAATTTTCATAAGAATTTATATTAAACTACCGCTATTAACTACCTTTTATCTATAATAAATGCGGCAAACAACAAAATGAATGAAAATAGCAAATTAATATGAATGACAGAAAAGGAAAATAGTCTAGCATCTTTAGTTTGCCAATTTTTTTAAAACTGACCTTTGGGCTTCTAGTTGTGATTTCCTTCCATGTATTTATATAAAGAAAAAAAAAGTCATGTTCACAGTTAGTCTGAATGATTAAATTATATCTTTATTTCTCTCTGAAATCCAGTTTGTTTTTGTTTTTAAATCTACAACAAAAGTCTGTTGGATTAGGATATATTTCTTTCCGGCTTTAAATCTCTATGATCCTAATAGGGATCCCAATGATAAATCTACATATTCTTGTATCCTCAAATCTTCAATTGTAAACAGATGACCCATGTGTCCTTTCAAAAAGCAATTCATAAATACATGAATTTATGTTTAGTTATGTGAATTTTAGAAGTGTAAGAAAACTGGCTGTTCAGAACAAACAAACAGAGACTCATGGACACGGACTATAGACTAGTGGTTACCAAAGGGTAGGGGGTGGAAGAGGAGGGGATAGGTAGACAGTTAAAGGGGGTCAAATATAGGAGGGTAGGGGGAGGGTGAAGTGGGTAAAGGGGATCAAATATATGGTAGCTGAAGGAAACTGAACTTTGGGTGGTGAACACACAAGAGAACATACAGATGTCAAATTATAGTGTACACCTGAAAATTATATAATTGTGTTAACCAATTTTACCCCAATAAACTTAATAAAAAAAAAAACTGGCTGAAATTTTTAAGGAAATTTGAATATATAAATAGCAATATTTTACAGTCTGTAAAAACATTAAAAGAAAAATACATTTTTTTAAAAAGGGAGGATTCTCCCCTTTATGTTATATTAGTTCTTTGACCCATAGCAACAATTATTATGTTCTAATCAGAAACAAAATCTGTCTTATAGAGATTATGACACCATTATGTCTGAGTTTATATTATAATGTAACTCATACTTAGGTAGTTCTGAGTATTATCTGTCATCTCATGAGATCTTCACACTACAATAGGAGGCACACAGATTTCCAATACACATAGAAGAAACTGAATCCTGGAACATTCAACTGACTTGAATGAAATCACATAACTACTAAGTTGAAGAACCAGGGCTTAGATTTTGTTGCTTTGGTGCTTTTGATCCAAATACTGTACTTTTTCTTCCTTTTGAAAAGTGGGCCAGAAAGGGAATTTTGCATTTTGGTGAAATAAAGTGAGTGGCTACTTAATTTTAACCACTGAATTTTCAATTATCTACCTCATAAGCACGGGCCAGATGAACAACCCGTCAAACAGAATGGAACTCTGTTGTCATTTCCTGAGACACCAAAGTCACTCTTCTCTCCTATGTCAATCTCATAGCCAAACGGTTTTTCTAAGTTTTCTGCTTCCAGATCTATGAAGGACAAGAGCTGCATGGTGAGTACTGACTTCTGAAATATCAGGTTGACATAAAAGGACAAACCCAACATCATGAGCTTAACTCTATTGAAAAACTACAAATACTGCATTTGTTGTTTTTATGTTTTCTTTAATTTTCTTTATTTTGAGGATTGTGGCCAAAAAAAAAAAGTATCTATCAGCAATAGGCTCCACCCATAAACCACCATCATAAATTTCTTGCATATTACCAAGAGAGGATAAAATAGGCAAAATTTGTCATCTCCTCCATTTTTATGTTTTGCAGCCACTTCTATTTTTCCCAAAATGCTAGCACCCTTAAGGCATCTAATTAGTACCTATATGTTTTTCCACCCTCCAGTTAATCCTTCCAAGACATACCCTAAAGGGACTCTCTGTATATGCTTTCCTATCATCTGCTCCAATCAAAATTCACCTATCATTTTCCCTATTCTTGGGAACCTTCCCTATTCTGGGAAGTTCTTAAGAAACCAACTACCTAATTTGATGAACTGATAAGCTATTTCTAGCATAAAACTTGATTAATGCTTAAAAGCCATGTGTATCCCAATTCTCCTTCCTATAACTTACAACTAAGAAGTTCAAATGAACAAAAAAATAAAAATACTGTTAAGAAAAAAATTAAGAAGCACTAAGCTTGAGCTACTATATACTCTCAGTGTGTGTATATATATATGTGTGTGTTTATGTATGTGTATACGTGTGTTTGTATAGCATGTTCAGTTCTGATGTGGTAACAGGAAGGAAGAAAGAGTCTTTTGCTCACCCAGTAATTTACAAACATTGTATTAGTGAACTTCCAAAGAAGTTGAAAATTTGCTTTAAAATAATCTGTGAGAAAAAGTGGCTTGGGTAGTATAGGTAAAAGAAGACTAACAATGAAATGATAATTATTGAAACTAGGTGATGGATACTTCTCTGTATAACCAAATTTTTCATATTAAAAGAAAACAGAAAAAAGGGAGGAAAAAATCAATCAACTGATCAATCAGCCCAGGGGCAACAGTTATAAAAATGCAACAAGTGTAATTTAGAAAGAACCCTGAAAATGGTTGAAATAGAAAATAAGTGCTCAAAAATAAAAAGGAAAAAAAAATCCTTAACAATATATGACAATAAGATATGGGGTAAAATCCAAGTGATTAAGACTATGTGTAAAATCATGAGAACTAAGTGTTTAGAAAATGCTTTCAAAGAATTTCTTAAATCTAGTAACTTTTCACAGATGTGATGAATACTTTTTAAAGGAACGATATTAATTTTCAAAACAGTGACAAAATTAAGATGAAATATATGCATTAGCCATTGGTTTGAAACTATATGATACTAAACATATCAATGATTCAAAATCCTAACTAACTCTAATAGCTTTCATAACTGCAACACACATGGAGGGAAAAGTCCACTTACTAAATTCTCTCCAGAATTTACTTAATAGGAAATAGAATGTTTGGCACAATCTTGACCTATTCTTAAATTAGTTATCATCATTAAAAAATCCCTTTTATAAAGAATGTTTTTAGTGTTAGGCTGGGATTTCTTTTAGTATAAAACTATTAAAACTGATAAAAAGTAATTAGTTTCTGTTCATTTGTCCAACATTTATTAAATTAGGCAGAGTCATAAGCCCAGAGGCTAGAAAGATTTATAAGGTGGAACCATTGCCCATAAAATTCAAGTACAGACATATCAAGCCTGGGAAGAGCACAAGAGGTAGCTCAGGAGGACTCCCAGCATGGGGAGCTGGCCAGGGGTTGCCCTAGCAATCCACAAACTGGAACATGGCTCAAAGGTACACTGAGATCAATATATTATCCGAATAGAAGGAAAAAAGAATAGTTATGTAAGTATGTCATTATTAGATTCAATTCAATTAGTATTCACAATACCCTCAAAACAGATGCAAGACAGGTAGGTGATTGGCAATGACCCAAAATGAAGTAGCATAAGTCGTTCATTCTTTTAAATATACATTGAATTACGAAGAGTTCAAAGTCTAATAGGGACAGACAGTCAAAAAATAATGAGAATATGGTGTGATAAGTGCATTAATAGATGTATGAACTTAGATATAGAAGAAGGTTTAAAGGAGGGGATGACCAAAGAAGTATGAGTGAGCTAAGGAAGGTTTCTCAAAGAAAATAACTGAATTCCATCTTGAAACATGAGGGATTTACTAGTCAAACTGGATGGGAGGACATCCAGGCAGAAGGAATAACATGTACTAATGCAGTGAAGTATGAAAAAAAATGCAAACAGTGGTAGTCAGAAACTAAACGTGGGAGAAGTGAGATTTAAAGGTAAAGAAACTCAAAACCCTAGGAGCAAACCACAAACTCAGGCCTTGAGATACCAAGGTCAGACCAAGACTAACATTAAATGTAACTCTACACTCAACTAGAGACCCACCACAAAGCTCCTGATTTTCTCCCTGCTTAGGGTCCAGAATCTGAGTCCATTAAGAATATTCGGTTGTTAACATCAAAGGTCAGGCTGTAAAGTCAGGCAGATCATTAAATATACTAATAAGAAATAAAGTAAAACTAAACTATACACATAATAAAAGTCTACAAAGACACCAGTGGAACACATGATCAAGTAAAAGGTAAATGAAGCTGACTACAAGGTATTTAATAATTATGAGAAATCTAGGATTTGGGGCAACATGTCAAATAGGAACTCATTTTTCTAGTTTTGTTCTAATCACTGTTGTACACTATATGTTGAAAATATTTACCATGAACTCCAGCAACAATAACTATATACTAAAGGCTTGCTATTTAAAAATAATTGTGCTGTTTGGAGAATAAAAATAATGATAAAGAATGATCTTTATACTGAAGAATTTTATAGCCAAATTAAAGAAAATAAAAAAGCTGCCTAAATATATGAACAAATATATAAAGACAAGTGTTAGATTAGTGCTTTTATTATCAATGTACATTTTCACTAGCTTACACTGTAATGTTATATTCATGACACAAGTGATGAGCTTTATAATAATACTGAGAAAAGGAGCAAAAGCCCAGTAAGAATCAGTACTAATGGTGGCAATGAAGCAATTCCTCCGACCAGTCAATTCTAAAACTTTAAGTCTACAGGGTTTGACTCACATACACAGTCAATAATCCATCATTCAAATTACTCAAAACCCTCAGTATACGAGACAGGAAGGAATATTTAGATCACTCGATTTTACCTATTATGAAGCGAAAGTTAAAAATGTCCTTCTTCAAAGTTGGGTGAATATGTGAATAAGAAATATCTGCTGTTAACTCTATACAAATACTAAAAGGACTCATAAATTTTGCTTTGGATGAGATTTTCAGCAAATTCACTTAATAATTCATAAAAACCAAGGACATTCTCACTACTTTTGATTATTCAAATTTTCCTTCTTCATTCTGGAATATGTTTGCAAAATACAACTTGGAATGAGAGGTTCTGCTTTGTTTGGCAGAGTTATTAGCAATTTATTGAAAGTCCCAGAAAAGTATTTTGTATTTTTTCTTCATGTGTCTGCTTATATGATGGTAATTTTATACCTTTCATACAAGATAAGGAATTTTCTAACCTTCAGTTAAAGTGACCCATATAGGTGAAAAACTATTAAAAACTATAGCACAGAAGGCAATAAATATTAAAAATTAAGTAATAAAAACGTTCTGCTTTAACAGTGTTTGAAGTTTAAATATCTTGCACAAACTCTAATGGAAAGAATAAATTTTGGAGTAAGTCAGGCCTTGGTTTAAATACCCAAACTGATACTTATTATTTACCAATTATCCAATATCCCTGTCTAAGCCATAATGAAGTGAAAACAAGCTGTGGAACTCAATCATCTTGATCTTAAATCCAAAACTGCCACTTATTAACTATGTATCATAGGGCAAGTTACTTGACCTCGGTTTCCCTTTTCTAGAATGTTTACCTGGTTTGAAAAAGTGAAATAATAACAGCTACTTTCCAAAGATACTTTAAAAAATTGAATGGTATAAATTATAAGAAATCACCTTGCACAGGGCCTAGCACACAGTAGTACTCTATAAATGTTAGTTCCAGTCATTGCTCCTTCTCCCACGGATTCTCCTAAAGTACTGTTTGCCCACAAAGAATTGGTTTAGTTCCCGTAGTCAGTGTTAAAAAAGCGCTTAGTAATTAATTTTATTATCGCTTGGGATAAGGAAATGAACATATATGAGACCTTGTAGAAGTAACAAAAGACACAGAAAATATTTCTGAAACAATCACAAAATGATAAAATATATGAATTTCAAAAAAATCATCTGTGTCATTCTAAAGCAAGAATATACTTGCGTAGAGAAAAATCATGATATTCCCTTCCCTTAAAGTTCCCTTCCCTTAAAGATGGCACGTATCTCAGTCACTCGATGCTTTCTTAACATAAAGAACAGTACTAGGTTCCTAGCAGATGGTCCATTAACGTTGTATGTATAAACACATGACTGAACAAATGTGCAAATGACATTATAATTCACCTTCCCATCAAAAATTAAGGGGCTTCAATCTTAGGAAATCTTGTTAGTCATTTGAAAACTCTACAGTTTATATCACATAGAGTAACACAAGTTCCCCCAACCATCTCTTCTTTAAGTATTTTCTAAGTTGCTACCCTCTCTCAAGATCTTGTTGAAATCACTTGAAGGCCTTTCATATATGAACAGAATAATATGATTACTTCTCTAATCTGAAAAGTAGCAATAACATTAACCTTAATTGAAGTCCTATTTTGCAACCTTTGCTGCTCTTCCCCGTTTCCCCACCACACACTGGTATAGAGCCCTTTGCTCATGCAGTACTCCTTTGCATTGGACGTCCTTGTTTGTCTTCATTTTCCTGCTTTCATCATTCCTAGTCCAGTCCCAATGTTGTTTCCTGAAAGAATATCCCTTTCTGACCAATTTTGGCAGAATTTCTGGCTGCTATCAGAGCACTGAATCCACACCCTGTCACTTCTATTAAACTGCGCACTGTGACCTAAGAACAACCTCTTTCACCTCTGCATCCCAGGGTACTTAACACAGCGGCAGGCACGTAACGATATTCAGAAAATGTCCACTGAATCAAACTCAATCCTTTCCCACAATATCTTTCTGGTTTGTCATTAAAAAAACCACTTAGAAACAGGTGACGTTAAAAGCGATTTTAGCGGGCATTTTAAAAATAAAAAGATGAGCTTCTTTTTTTAAAAGGTGTTAAAGAGCAACTAAATAGTCTCCAGATTATGTATGTTATCAAACAGAAATGCTTTTGGACGCACGCTCATGTTACCAGCCAAATGTGCCGGTCAGGTTAGCGACACCACTGACATCTCAGAGGATGAATGGCATGCATATGAGTATATTAACACACTTCAGTGTGATTTCATTTAAATGAAGCTTTAAAAAAAAAAAAATCAAGTTTAGGACTTTATTCACCATATTTGGACTCCAGAAACAACTTTTAAAGCTTATTTAGAAAAGCCATTAAAACTGGAGTTTATTCATCAACCCACGAGAGTCAGCATGCTGGTTTCACTGTGGTGAAATAAAAGAATGAGAGTGGATATCTCCTCGGCAAAGGTGTTGCAGCATTAATGATAGGGAAACTGACCTGAGAAAAACATTTGAAACCCACAACAGAATCTGTAGAATGAAGGCGGTGACATGATGTTGGGTCAGCCTGACAGTCAATACCATGCTCTCTATTTAAGAATTATCCTGACATATAACCTCTTTATGTTTTGCTAAATATACAGAAGAGAAGGTCTCTATTCTTGATATCCTTAAGGAGGTTGCAGTCTTGTTAATGATAGGTGTCAAGATCTCCAAAAGAGATGGACTTTACCCACTGGAAAATGTTGAGACTTTCCGGGATCACTCTGGCCAAGTTCTTAAACTTGAGAAGGTGGTGATTAAAAGTTAGCAAGTGGCTCTGTAGTGGTGAGATGTGAGGTAAAGAATAATTGCTAACCCAAACTGCAGGCAACACCAAATATTAAACTTCACCGAATTATAGCACTCAAGACAGCTTAGTATATGAATCACCACCCCGCTAAGAAGAGGAAATACTTAGACTAGAAAAACTTGAATTTTCACTTAAACACTATTCTAATGAATCTTCTGTTCTTCAATATTCAGCAATACTTCTCCGTGTTTAAATATAACTCTGAAACGTAAGCATGTAGAATCCAGGGAAAGAATCTCTGGAATGCTGTAACTATTTGAATAGTTCCTATCCTGCAAATACCTGCATCTAAAAAAAAAAAAAAAAAAAGGCTGGAAGAAAGCTGCAAATGTTACTAACTTACCACACTAAACTTTCCAAATATACAGTTAACAATGCAAAATAATACATGACATGAGGTATGATTCACAAAAAAACAGACAAAAATAGCTCTAAATTTCCGTAGACAAGAACGTCACCTGTGACTGCGGGGTAGCAGAAGTGATCTTGATATGGTATTAAGTTAATCCAGGTAAGTGACAGGAGTCCAGTTATTTTTCACACATAAACACTAGCCACAGTAGGGGCAGCTCACCTTTCTTCCATATCCCTACAGATGTTTAGAGATTTCCGGACTCAAAAAAAAACAGGAACTAATAACACTTTAGGGGACACCTCCCCCTTCCCCTCCCCTTATACAATAAGGCACCAGTCCAGCAGCCCCGGCTGTGCTTAAGCAAGGAATTTTAGGAATGGGGAAAGGAATGGCATATTCCCTAGAGAGGTTAGCCTGGAATGGGGATGAAGGGGAGGAAAAGAGGGCACCTTTCACATCCCTGTCAGTCAACTATTATTAACTATTATGCTGATGGAATGGAATCTAACCTTATACTGCCCATGGCTGGCTTTCTTCCAGGTTCAACACGACTGCCAAAGAAGAGACTGTAGTTTTTTTATTAAGTGATCTAGCCTTTGCTCCATAAAGATATCTCTATCAATGCAATAGGAAGAGTCTCAAGGTAATATTCTCTAGTTTACATTTATTCTGTTCTGAAAAAAACACTTCCATAATACTAGTACACTTAAAGTAGTAATCTTAGGTTTTAAAACAAAGGGTAGGGAAGGTCTAATCAACAAAAAATCCTGAGCAAATAAAAGGTCATGACGCATAATGTATGGTGAGATTAACTCTAACAGAGCAGAGACAAGATGTGATCCAAACATTGCCTGTTGCTGCATTTTGACTCATTATTTCTGTGGGAATTTTGATTTGCATAAAGTTAAATGGCAGATCTTATGAGGCACCAAATACTAATATCACTAATCATATTTACAATTCAGAAAATACCTACATGTGCTTAAAAAATTCAAGATACTGATTTTAATATTTTGTAGTTGTATGAGGTAAAAAAACAACTCATTTAAATAAGAAAAAATCACTTTACATATATATGTAAAATGATGATCCATTATTATTTGTTCATTTATACTCTATCTCATTCCAAAATATTTAAAATCATTTTTAAGAATAATATGCATTCGGTAAAACATAATAACTGAAGATATTTAATAGTTACTAGTAACATGCCAAGCAGTGTTCTAAGTTTCAAGAACATTATCTAACATAATCAGCAAATATTAAACAAGTAATATTATCTTCATTTATAGATAAAGGCACTAAGTCTTAAAAAACTAAGTAACTTAGCCAAATCTTACAACTATTAAGTAGCAAAATCTTGGACAGTAAAGATTTGGAAAAAAGAAAAACATACAAAGATAAGGGGGTAAAAAAGAGTGTGTCACACATAAAAGATCCGCCATATACATCAGGAGGAACGTCATCATGATGTTCACATGTCTGTTGACTTTGAACCTCGAGTACACAGTGAGGAATCACATAACTGTGCTACTCTGTGAGCCCATTCTGGCTCTCCAATCCTTTCGATTAAGAGGCAAGATCTCTATTTGCTTGTCTTATAGAAATGAATCTCAGACTTCATCTGTCCAAAAGAGAGCTCTTCATTTCAATCCCCAAATCCATTCTTCCCCCCAGACCTCCCCCTATCAGTAAATGACATCACTATTCACTGTGTTGCTTAGAGCAAAACCCAGCAGTCATTCCTGACACCTCTTTTCCCTTCACATGCACTTTCAATCCATCAGCAAATTCAACAGGCTCTATTTACTCAATACATCTGCCCATGTCTGGCCATCTCCACTGCTCCCACTCCAGTTGGATCCATCACATCTTTCGCTTAGGTCACTTTTACACAGGCCTCCTTAATGTCACTTTGCTTGCACTATAGCTCGTTGGTCTAATCTCCAGAGAATTCAGAGTGGCCCTTTTGAAATATATCTCACCCCCTACTATTCTTCTCTTGACTCACACCACTATAACCACACTGGTCTTGCTGTTCCTCAAATATACCAAATATGCAAACTTTCAAAATTCGCAAGAATGATCCTAATAAATCTTAATTTAGTAAATCTAATACTTTATGTAACAGAACATTTTTGGCTAACAGATCTGGGGCCCAAAATGTAATCTCCACTCTCTAATCCCAATTCTGTTACTATTCACATATATAAGAATCTTTATTCTGTAAAGGGAAGAAGAGGGAGGAAATAGAACCAAAGCAACAGATTAGTACAGAGGTGAAAGTGCAACCTAGTATCTGTTCCCCATGTGACTCCTTGCTTTAGATTAAATGTTTATAGTAGAAGAATGAGGGCCAAAAAATGAAACTGTATTTCATGAGAAATGAAATTCTGAAAAAGAGATCATGGCCAGAAACTGATCAAGAGGCACTTGCTGATATTCTGGCACTAGCAGAGTTTGATTAAGATCCAGATGACATAGTATGGCATAGAGCTAGAGAGAAGGCACCTACAGAAAAATCTCAGAAGCCACATACGGCATCCATGATCTGAGCATTGACTTTCTCCTTGTACGTAATGGCAACAAAGGGTCTTCGTCAACAAACTTCTTGAGCTGTAGATGTTGAAATTTGGAAGCCAGAGAAGGAATGGCAGGCAGTGTGTGGTAATGACAGCTGACAGAATGATTTCCAGACATATGTGAAGTGATAGTGGGCTTCCAGAGGTAACTAGGAACTAGGAACACTGTGAAGAGATCTAATTTCCATATCACAGGACAGTGGGGCTATTATTGAGGAGCCTGAACTATCTTAATCTGCTAACTAAAATATATGTTTTTATGTGAAAATCACAGGCTGGTTGAGGTCTAAAACACCTAGGTTTACCTATAGTCATCTAGGTTCTGCCTACAGGTGAAGTCCAATTTTTTTTTCTTTTACTCTAAGCTTTCTAATGGAGACTAAACAAATATGACCTTCTGTGTCACCAGCTCTAGGCTTATTTACTTTGGCATTCACACTTATTTGATTCTCTGGCCATATATAGAGAGAATTATACAATGAAATTGCTTTATATCATACTTCATTTTTACCAAGAAATAAATTTAAAAATTAAAGCTTTTTTGTCTACGGCCACACCACCCTGAACAAGCCCGATCCTGTCTGATCTCGGAAGCTAAGTAGGGTTGGGCCTGGTTAGTACTTGGATGGGAGACCACCTAGGAAGACCGGATGCTGTAGGCATAAAAAATAAAAAAATAAGGGATTGTAAGCTGACAAGGTCCTTGCAATCTATGAGGTCAACCAAGGGTTGCCTCGCCTAAAAAAAATAATAAATAAATAAATAAAATTTAAAAAATAAATTTTTAAAAATTAAAGTTGTTTTTTTTTTTTTTTAAATTGTAGATGTAATTAGTTAAACTAAGGTATGACAAATTTCCTTATACAGGAAGTTTGGACACAGATATGTACACCAGGAGAAAGCCATGTGAACATGCAAGCAAAGATCAGGGTGATGCATCTACAAGCCAAGGAATGCCACAGATTGCCAGCAAACCACCAGAACTAAGAGCGGTGCATAGAACAGATTCTCCCCCACAGCCCTCAGAAAGAGCCAACACTGCTGACCTCTTAATCTTAGACTCCTAGTCTCCAGAACTGTGAAACAATAAACTTCTATTGTTTAAGCCACCCAGTTTGTGGTACTCAAGCTCAGATGGCATATATTCCATGGACTTTAAAGGACATGTAAAGGTGATCAAGAAACTACTGCAAGGGCCTTCCTAAATACTTCAGAGAAGAGGGAAGGTGCCAGAGCACCAGAGATGGTCTAATATTATCATTTTTAAAGGCAAAGGATGTGAATTCTGCCAATCTCAGATAAGTAAGCTTACAATAGACCCATTAAAAATGGTATGCAAATGTTTGTATGACAACTTTACAGAAGGTTCCAATATGGGTTCACTAAGAATAATTTTACTGTTGGTCCCACTATTAGACTGGAAGATAAAGATAACATGGACTTTGTTCATCCTGAACTTCGTTACACATTTGAAGAAATCTCTCGTGATATTCTTGAGGTCGAAATGGCAAAATATGCAGGAAATAATATAAGTTAGGTACATTCATAACAGGTTGAACAACCACGCCCAAAGAGTGTTGATTCATGAAAAGATGTTACCTCAAAGTCTCAAGTTGTATGCCACAGGGCTACTTTAACAAGACTGAAAAAAAAAAAAACATGCAAGGCACGTTTATCAAACCTGTGGATGACACACAGCCGATAAGGAAATCTGATCCTCCAAGTGGCTGAGTCTGAATTCCAGAAATCATCTAACTGAGGAATCAATAGAAGAATGAGAGATGTTTAACCAGGAGAAAAAGAACAGGGAAGGTAGATCGGAAAGCTCAAGGCTTGATAAGGGAAGATGTAGGATAGATGAAGTTCTTGCAGGAAAGATCTGCGATCTTAATACAAGAAAGAAGATTTCACTTCTCTTTACCACTGTCACTATAGTTCTAATTAATATGATATTTTCCTTAACTATTACTGGTTTCCTCATGTCCACTAGTTTCCCCATTTCTCCTCTTGCATTTCCAATCTATTTTCTAAAAAACAGGCTGAGCCATCTTTTATAAACTGTAACCATAATAACCTATTGTATCATTTCAAGGTACGATTATGGTCATATTTAAATTCTTACTTTAAATATAACTGATTAGAGCTCTCACTTGCCCTAGAAGTGCATTCTACATACCATACTTGAAGGAGCACTGGGAAGCATTAATTAGTTTGCTACTTCCAAGGCTACTGGTCTTTATCACCCATCAATGCTGTCCTATCTAGCTCCCTGTTCAAGCCACATGGTCTTGATGATCCGGTTTCACTTGGTGCCTAGCTCAGTTCGTGCTTACTCTTCCCCAGTGTACAAACAACCCTGATGACATCTACACAACCTTCCAATATCAGCCCCACAAGCTCAAAAGCTCTTCTGAGTTTTGTTTCCGACTCTGGGTCCCCTCTTTCTGTAATTTTATTTTAGGGCTCTCATTGCCTTCTCCTGAAACTGCCTTTTTTTGGAGGGGGGCGGGCAGTGGGAGGCGGGTAAGGGTCACAGAGTTCCATCCCAAGAAAGACTAGATATTAGTTCTTTCTCTCTCAGAAAGCCCTGAGCATCTTATGTAAAGTGATCTCCACCTTTCCAGGAACCAGCTTTACAGAGCAGAACACACCTGCGTTCTCAAGGAGTGGCAGACTTTTATTAATGAAGTCAGAAAACTTTCTACTGCAAAACGAAGGCCATGTACTTCTTCTACATTTCCATAACTGAGAAAGGCATTTAAGAAATACAAAAAATCATCCTTTCTAAATTTAAAACCTGTCCCCCCCCAACAACAACAACAACAACCACAAAACAAAACAAAACCATAAATCGAATTCTGCCAAGTCTATGTTCAAAATTTTCCAGTTGCTGCTCACTGCATTATGTTAAAAATCCAAACTTCTTTCCATGATCTAGAAGTGTATATGGGGCTCCTTCCTACCTCTCCAGCAACATGTCCCAACCTTCATCTCTTTCGCAAATACTAGGCCTACTTACCTTCTTTTTCTTCTTTGATTAACTAAAACAACTTTCTTCTCTCTTACAGCCTTTGCTCATTTATACATACTCATCTCTCAGACACTACTGCTCTGTGAGTATCCTCTCCTTATCTACTCTTCAGCTTAAACTTCATCTCTTCTAAATATTCCATATAAACTGAGGCCTGAATGTTCTTTTTTATTATCCCTCTACTCTTTTCCTTCACAAAACCTATCATATCTCATTATACCGCATTCCTGTGATGCTTACACTTTTAATGTTTTCCCCTCACTAGACTGTAAGCTCTATAAGGACAGAGCTGCAACCACTTTTTTCATTACTGTAAAGCAATGTCAGTGCCTGGCACAGGGTAAACATTAGGGAATATTTCATTAATTAATTGAATAATAACTAGAAGTGCCCAACAACAGAACCAGCAGCTTTACAGTCTTGGAAAAATTCTTCATTATACATCAAGGTTTTACAGAAAGGATTCCTGAGTTAGAAAGAAACATCAACTACGTGAACTCTAATTTTCTCATACGGGAGCTAATACTTTTTAAGACATAGGCTGCTATATGGATTCTAAGAAGAGAAGGTCATTATAATCTGGAAAGTTAGTAAAAGTTTCATGAAGAATTATCTGAGATAGGACTGACATAGAACTTAACGGAAATGTCTGACTTGAAATGGCACAAGATAAGAGAATTTTAGAGGTGTGAAGATGAACAAAGGTAAACACAAAAAGAGAAATGAGACCACCTTACGTGAGAAGATCAATCTGACTTCACTTGAGAGGGGCATGGAATCACAAGTTAAACAGCAATGGTAAGGTCACTTGATAAAGGGTCTGAACTTAGAGTTCCATCTCTTGGTCAGAAGAATAATGACATCAGGGAGAGTCGTCTCAATATGATGGATATGTTAGAGAGAAAAGCAGCTAGAGGTAAAGGGCCATTAAGAGGGTACTTACTAATCTACCATAATCATTATGAAGCTTGACGTACAGACAGGAGAGACATCCTACACATTCAACAATTACATAAACTGGTACACGGCAGAAAGGCTACAGTTTCCACAAGCAACAGCAGGAGACAAATGGCAAGGAATGACCATAGCTGCAGGTGGGTACTCAACATTTGCCTGTGGAGGGAGGTTACTCAAGGGACTTGAGGTAAAGGCTATTTCTCAAACCTGTACCAAAAAAGCATCTTAATATTTTAGCAACCAATATAACTATACCTTCAAGGGCTGAGTGAATATCAGCCCCAGGTAAAGAAATCCTAGATGAGACAAGGAGAAGGAGGATGAGAAAGGATAGGATCCAACCAAGAGAAATCTTAAGACCAAAAAATAAGAAACTAGAGAACTGACTACTTATGAGATACAAAGGATGTTAAGTAATCAATGATTTCAAGATTTCGAGCCTGAAGAACCATATGGAATAGAGAGTTACATTAGTGACAGAGAAAAAATATTTCAGAAATAGAATAAGTTTGAGTGACATGGCACATGAGAATTCTGAGTTTTTAATCTGTTGAGTGTAAAATGTTTATTTATAGTTATTTCCAAACATTCTAAAGGCGGCTACAAACACAAATCTTAAATTTAGAACTAAAATCAAAGTTGCAGACTTTGGAAAAAATCAGTATAAATGTGATAAGTGTAAATAAGCTCTTTAAGTCAGTGAACATTATAATGAATGATTGATAGAGTTAGCTTTTAGGATAAAGTAAACTAAAATTGACCTAACTATACCATTAAATTAAAAATCAGGATGTTATATAATATTGAAACACACAAATCATTTAAAACAGTGATCCTCAATCCAGGATGCATAGTAGAATCATTTGGGTAATTTTAAAAATACAGTGATTGCTATGGTTTGAACTACTCTCCCCAATTCTTTTGTTGAAGTCCTATCTTCTAATGTGATGGTATTTGGAGATGGGGCCTATAAAAGATGATTAGATTTAGATGAGGTCATGAGGGTAAGGCCCTCATAATGAGGTTAGTTCCCTTTTAAGAAGAAACCCCAGAGAGCTTGCACGCACAGCTCACTTATGCTCGCATGTGGCTCTTGCTCTCTCTCTCCATCTCTCCTCGCCTCCCTCCTTTGTGAGGACACAGTGAGAAGGTAGCTGGTACCCTGATCTTAGACTTCCACCCTCCAGAACTGGGAGAAAATACATTTCTGTTGTTTAAGCCACCCAGGCTAAGATATTTTGTTATGGCAGCCTGAGCAGACTAATACACTGATGTTTGACCAATTAAATGGGAACCAGTAAACTAAAACATATTCTAAAATCGCAAAAATAACTATATCCAATTTTAGTCACTCAACTAATTTATTTGAAATATTCTACTAGGAAGATTTGTGACCTAGGGAAAAAGTGTCCCATAAATAGTAAGCACCCTATACATGTTTATTGCATGAATAAACGCATCAATGAGAAATGCATGCATGCATGCATGACTGAATAAAATGATCTGTGGGAGAACTATAAAGTCAAATATCACAAGCTGAGAAAATAAAAAAACTTAAGTATTCTTCAGTGAAGAGGTGTACAACAATATTTATCTAGATAGTAAAAATACTTTAAATGTTGAAGAGTCGAAAATGTTAAAACATGTATATATTACTTTTTAAATTATACAATGAACTCTTTAACTGTTTAATGTGAACAGTTCAATATCTAAGATTATCATATATGAAAATTTCAAAGATTAAATCTTAAAAATATTTTTATGAAAATTAATACAACTTTGAGATTGCTTCATATCTTATTTTACTGAAGTTTCTTATGGTGAAAATATCTGTGAAATGCAGAAGAGCAAACTGACATTTCAATTTATACTAAGTATATTTTTCTATTTCACTAAATAGAGTACAAAAAATAAGTAATTGTATGTATTTCAGCAGAAATAAATTCAGAAAAAAATCCTAATTCAATATTTCTAGCTCATCTAAGGATATTGTTTTCATTTACCAAAGACAGCATTATAAATATTTAAAATAAAATGTAAATAAATATGACTTGGAGTAAAAGAATCCCATTTGCAGTTTCCTTAATAACATTAGTTGATATTCATAAAAAACCCATCTCTGAGTTACAATGAGCTCTAAATATCAGACAGTCTATGAGAAGATAACCTCGAAAACAGGAACAGAAGAGCCTAGAAAAAATACTGAAATCTCAAAAAACAGCACCCATTCTCTGAGGGTAAGCTGCTTGATCAAGAGAGCATCACTCTAAATTTGATATGAAATTCGCAGATTTAACAGGTAAAATACTGACTCTAAAAATATCTAAGAAGATCTAAAAATGTCTAAGAACAGCAAATCACGACTGCCTCCCCAATAAAGCTGTTGATAATTATATGTAAACTTTGATATTTTTTCTGTGATTATCAAAGCAACAAGTCATCATTAGATAAAATTGGTGTACGACTTAGATATTCAAGTTAAATATGGTAGTTCTAAAAAACTCAGTAGTTGGAAATAATCAGACTTATAAATTGACACATGATATTTTAAAACATTTTAATAGTGAATAATCATATCTAAATAATTAAAATTCCACCTCTGCTATAGTTACTAAATAAATTTTAAAACTATGTAATCTGTATTATACCAATTCTCTTTCTCAGGACTTTTTATTTTTTTACTATGTTTACATTTGACAATAGACAATGATTTAAATCCCAAGGTTCACTCTTAATGGAATATTTTTAACTGCCCAGAAACCTCCACGTTTAGTCTTTATGTGTAGTAGATAACTGATTTAGATGACTTTTAGAATTAATCATATCCATGAGATTCTATAATAAAATATAATTAAATTTAATTAATAAACTCTAAGTTTTGATTTCTTTCTATAAAGAGTAATAATGATTCCTATAGTAGAGATTATTCTATTAGAACCTGGCACAGAGCACACAGAGATGTTCAATAAGTGTTACTCCCTTTCCCTTTGATCCTCACTCTCCCACCCCTCCCTCTGTCAGTACATAGTTGCTGAGAAATTATTTATTTGTAATTATGTGTGATAAAATATGCTATAATTATATATTTATGACATCCATCACCAAACATCTTTACACCCTATTAAGGGTTAAATGTAATCTGCCAAAATACAGGGTCATGTTGGAGGACGCTTTTCCAATTCAATATTGAAAGACGGAGACACTATGAATTATAGACTACTTTTTGCAAGTGTGATTAAAACAGTTAATATGTATTAAATAAGCTCAGTAAATCTCAAAAGTTAGGTTGGCTATATCATTCTACATCAGTGGTTCTAGACCTTCACTGTGCAGTAAAATTATTTAGGGGAATTAAAGAACCATTATAGATGTCTGAGTCCCACCCATGAAGATTTTGATTAAACTGGTCTGGAGTGGAAGGCAGTGACGAAGCTGAGACTAGAATCCAAGTCCCCATTTTCAGGAATTATAAGAAAATTTCACTCTAGAGTCAAAAGAGGTTTGAGTATGAGATATTACATAACTTAGATACGTTTAAACACATTATTGAGGCGGATACCACATTTAATCTGCATTTAACCTTACGCCAAATGCTGATCATTAACAAAGGTCACCCTTGCTATTGGCACAAATAGTCTTTCCATCATGATACCTAATTACAGAACTAATATCTCCTTGCTTCTTAGTCTGAAGAAAATAAAAAGACCTCAAGGTCTAACATAAGAATGAGCCATTACTTTTTGCTACATAAAGAGAAAGGTCTTCATAACTGAGCTATTTGATACATAAATGAACAGACAGCAGGAAAAGATGTGAATAGAATCACTGCCTTAGGTAAATGGGCAAAGAGTCTCCAAAGCAAAGTGCGCTCTCTCTGTCCTGATTAAAACCTGTTTGTCTGGGGATTGGCTCAGCTGCTCCAGTTCCAGCTTCCCAGCCTTCCAAGGTGCTGACGTGACCTCAGTTGTCTCTTTGCTGGAGCTGGATTCAATTAACAAATCCAGCACATGCAGACACTTGTTTCTCCATTATCCAGTGCCTTCAAGGGCAGCAGAGAATCAGTCAGTCACCTCTTCTAGTCTTGCCCTCGATAGTTTTTATCCTTAATCTTTAAACACTGTCTAAAGGCCATCAGGCAGATGAACACATCAATGATCAGTGGTAGAACTGAACAAATAAAGAAAACATAAATCCAACCAGATATTAACTAGCTGAACTACATAATTTTAGAGAAGAAAAAAAATCTTGTAAACTGAGTTTACCCATCTACTGATGAAGATCTGAAGGCATATTTGGTTAGGGACTCTTCATAAGGAAAGTCACTCCTCCTCTCTTGCCCCTTTCATCACTCCCTCCTCCCTCCCTCCTTTTTTATCCCTTGCAAAGATAAAGAGAAAACAGATTATTGAAGTTGGAGGATAAAAATATTGTAAGTATTACTTTATTAGATGCAAATATTATATACATGTTTCCTGAGAGTCGAGACCACGTGAAAAGTAGGGATGTCATTCAAAAATCATATCTCATTTCTTTTTTGGAAAGAAGGATTCTACCTCCCGAACAGTATCAACTATAACATGTACACACAATCTCTAAAAGTTTATATTTATCGATAATTGGCAGTAACAGACTCTGTGGTCAAAATCAAAATGTGTGATGAAACTTCATCTTAACCTCTTGTACCAACTTAGCCCTGAAGATCTGCAAATACTCGAGCTGTCCTCTTCTACCCCTAACGAGCTCCTGATTTTAGCGCACAATACATTTAAAAATATTAAAATCTACTAAAACATAATTTCTTTCCTACTATTACTAAAAATGAAAGTCCTAAAAATCTAGAATGGAAATTAGAAAACACCATTTCCTGTCCTAACATTCAAAATTTACATGTATAACAGCCCCTCCCCCATCCTCGTCTTTAAAATGAGGCTAATACGGAACTCACACCACTGTGCTTTTATAGCATTAAATGAGATAAAGCAAACCTGTTGTACCTGGCAGATTGTAAGCACTAAATAAATGATACTTAGGCATACAAGTAAAATCGCTGCTGCTTTAGGTGTAACAAAGAGTTGACTTTCATTTTCACTTTAGTTTCTTTTATAAAAATTACATGGTTATCTATACAAGTAGGTTAGTAATATAAGTCGGTTTGGGATATGTGAATATTTTAGTGTATCGCATTATAAGTAATTAACAGTGAGCACATGGATGAATCTCCTAAGGTCTTCTAAAGCAGTGCTTATCAAATAATCTGTAAAGAAACCACATTTTTATTTAACTTCCAATTTGTTACAAATAACTGTATAATACGATAAAAGTGAAATTAGAGAAATACAAAATACAAGCTCATAATTTTTATTACTGTCAAATTTTTATGCAATTTGTTTCACAATTTCTTATATTTATCTCAAGGAAGACACAATTTCTATACTTACACAATTTCTATATTTAATCTCAAGGAAGAAAGGTAACAAAACACTTCCCAGTCCACAGACATTTTTATGAGTGATATAAAGAATGCTTGATTTTAGCAATGATGGAGAGTCACTGTTTTGTCATACAACTAAAATTAAAAACTAAAAATCCTTCTCTAATGTTTCACTTATATGAACCTCAACTCGAATTAGATATTAATTTAAAAAACACACAAAAAATAGCCAGTATACCATACTGATCCCTCATAAAAACCACATATTAATACACTGTCTTAAGAGGTTATTAAATGAAGCAACTGGATTTTAATTTAATACTGATTTAGTATAGAGCAATACAGAATAACTTCTATGCTATAGAACAGTCACTAAATAAACTATAATAATAGTTTAAGATAAAAACAAATAATGAGTGACCTCACAGGTTTACTTTGAAATTATTAAATGAAGCTTGTCACACTAACCTAACTATAATTTATTTTGGGACACCTGGCAACTTTAACAACCTTTTGCTACTTCAGATAGCATTTGAAAAAGTGCTATTTGCCTGTATAGAGCTATTAAAGACAAGTGCCACTAGTATAATGCCAACAAAGTGAATGATACATTAAAAAGTTAGTTTTCTTCCAAAACTAAAAATGCTTATTTTGTATTTTCTTTTCTTTTATGGTTTCAACACAACCTCTTATCAAATTTGGTATTAATGCAAATAATACAGGCCCTACCTACACAGTTGAACTTTATTAAGGCTGACCTTTTATATATAAATGCTATATATATCTACACACACACACAGACACACGCACGTGTGTGTGTAGATATATATAACTAGCTTATTGATAAAACAAAATCTCCTATATCCCTATCCCTAAAATGAGAGTAATACGATAAAACAAAGTGAGATGGAACAAAAACATTCTTGTGCCTATAATAATAAAGTTCACTTTATCAGTAAATCACTTCATACCTTTCGAGCTTGCCTTAAATCTCAGAAACCATGAAATGTTTTCATTGGTTATTTAAAACACCAATAGTGACTGAAATCTAGGAGAAGATAAGAAGCAGTCTAAACCAGCATTACTCATTCTTTCTCCAATGTGAGTTTTTCTTCTTTCAGATGTCATACTAAAAGCGTCTTACCTAAGGTAGTCCAGGAAAGGCATCAGAGATGAAATGGAGTAGATGTCTTCACTCCAATCTGCCTTAAGAATGCACTAGAAAAAGGACTTATGATACATAAGCTTTCTTCACATTGAGGTTTTTCTGGTGACTAACACTACTATGAAAATGATTACAAGATTACAAAAACAATTTTTTTCAAATGGAGAAAAGCCTTCCCTAGGCATAAATTAAATTTATTATTTCCTTTCAAAGAGCAATGATTAAAAATGTTTCATGGCCACAAATGAAAATAACTTTAAGATCCCCATGTATCCAACAAATGAATAATCCAGTGCCTTTCAGAGTACTTTTAATCAGTCTCCATATTCCAACATACATGAAAGAAATACAGTACAGCTTGTTCCATGTTTAGTCCAAGATGCTAATGATAGTAGCTGTTGCAATCAAATAGGTAGCACAAATGATAGCATGTTCACACCTAAAGTGCAAAGGAACGTTCTAACCCTTTTATTCTCATTTTAGCTCTGTCTAAAGGACAGGAAATAATGTCATTCCTCGTGGCAATAAATAGGGAGCACAAATGATGATAGCATGTTCACACCTAAAGTGCAAAGGAACGTTCTAACCCTTTTATTCTCATTTTAGCTCTGTCTAAAGGACAGGAAATAATGTCATTCCTCCCTTAACAAATAAACCTTCCATTTTGGATAACTGATCCATGACCAGTTACTAGTATTCAAAACTGGCAACTTAGAAGAACAGTGTCACCATGCAGGCCAACAGGAAGTGATTTCTAAGCTGTATACCAGAATCTGCTACATAGATTTTTCACTTTTCGGGGGATAAAATCAGGAAAGAAGCATATGCAATACATATTTTTAAAGTTTTGGTGATTCTCATTTTTTCAATTATAATATATTTTAAACGGAATTTCTGTGTGGCATCTTTCAGATGGGACAAATATTTAAACCCAGAAATAAGTGACTACTTTCTGTACCCAGGAAAGCCAAGGTGTGGTACTGTTAGCAGTTGTCAAGGTATCTGTTTGCCTAACTTTTATCCAGCTGGAGCAAAGGTATTAAGCTCTTGAAGCATAAACTGAAAGTGAAAAAAGACAACATTTGCAGACTAAAATTTCAATACTGAATTAAAATGCACAGTGCTCTACAGTACTTGACCATTAAATGCGGTTCACAATTCACCAAGACAAGTTTGGAGGCTGTTTTTGTACCTCTTCTTTGTTTCCAACATACAAGCAATATGAAATTTTAAAAAGAAATGAGATGTCAATCTTTTAAGAGTCCAATAACTCATTATCAGAAACTAACAAAAAGAATTCATAAGAACCCACAGCATATGACAAAATGATATTATTAAGACTATCTATAATATTTATGGGAAGGAGTCTCAGTTATATTGACTCTATAGAAAAATACACTGTTGATTTAACTAATAATGGTATATTTCACTCTTTCTGTGACTGTTCCCAGCTATACAAGACGAAGGAGCAGGGGAGGGGAGCAGTCCTTCGTTAGCATTACTCCGCTGCACGCACGAAAGCACTGGATGGAAGCGAGGGCAACAAATGGGGCAGCTGAAACCAGTTTTTTTTATTATAGAATATTATGGAGTTGGCAGTAATGGAAACATAAGAAAGGTAAGATGGCATGGAGGCAAAGAATAATTGGAAGTGTGAGTTCATGTAGTGGTCACAATAATGATAATATAAACAATAACAATAATAAGTAACTGAACACATATAACATTCCCAATACTAAGTACCTATATATCCCAAATATATAGGGGCTTAAACATACATCTAATCTACTTCTAACAATCCTAACAAATATAAGTATCATCACTGCTCTTCATATAGGTGTGTCAACTGAGGCCCACAGATATTAATTTAATCACACAAGGTCAGTAACTAGTTATTCTTTTAGATCAATAAGGATAGATTATAATAAATGATGATAGACAGACATGGATACATGTTTATCACAGCTAACCAAAATAACGTAGATTTTAACCTATCTCCAAAGCCTGAACTGACAACTTAATAAAAAAAAAATTGTAAAAGGCTAATCAAAAAGCATTAATGATTACAAAAGATAACCTTCTGATTTATCGAATCAACAGGCTCAAAAGCAAACACTTAATATAAGTTTAGTAGGCACTTAATATATGTAATATATTGAATGAAAGAATGAATAATTGCAAGAAAAAAGATAAACAGGCTTTTTTTTTTAGGGAAAAGAACGAAACCCCTTTAACCTTTTCTATTGTTGCCTCTATTCCCTGAAAGGAAACATCTTCTTACAATAAAATTATATCTCAACCTTCAATAAATGTTTGTTTTGTAAACTCTGAATAACTAGGGAAAACAGGAATGTAACAATGTGTGAAGGGAGCTTAAGAGTGAGCTGTTTTAAGGTGTAGGTGGATTTGCTAACGATATTGTTAAAAATCAGAACAATTATTACAGGAATACATACTGTAAAATCTTTATTAATCACAAATATATCAGATTTATAAGAAAAAAGTTAAAATTACCTTGAATTTTCTAAAAAGAATACTATACAGTATTTTGAAATATACTGAATAACAATACAAATTATGTCACATAAATGGCATATTCAGAAGATGTATATTACATGTATAGAAATGGTGGTGTTTCCATTATTTTAATGCTCACACGCCTCAGATTCTATTTGTAATATAGATAAAAATGAAAAGAGAAAAAGAGTTAACTATTCCATGCCCAGAGCTACTGCAATCCCTCAGAAAAACATTAGTAGCACAGTTAAAACAGAACCTGGTTGTCTCTTAAACCACCACACAAGTGTTTTAAAAGTTTTGTTTTGCTGTGGGTTTAAGTTCGGTGTAATCTCTCTATCACTGCTTCCAACGGACAAAAAACAAAGAGTTAAAACTCAAATAGAACAGTAAACCACAGGGCAGAGACAAGGCTCTCTCAGCCCATTCCTTAACAAACTTCTTGCCAGTCCTGTCTGCACCATCCTAACTCCTATGTCTCTGGCCTTGAGCCAAAAGTATCATTTTACTCTGAGTGAAGAAAAAGAGTTTCATTCTTCCAATCTTGTACTACTTTCACCTCGACCTTGTAATCTTGTTTTTCCACATTTTCTAACTACTCAAACAAAAGCCTTCCCCCTAAAATATTCATAAAGGATAGAGAGAAAGAAGAGAATGGGAAGAAGGTGTTCTCTTAATAGATAGTACTCACAGTACTCGGCACTATTTTAAACACTAATAAGGGCAAGCCTGGAAGAAGGGACTCTGCTTGCACCCAACGAATTCAGCTAATGTATCCATTGTTCCACATTGCTATGGTCTGGTGACAGGAACCCCAACTAGAACAAGCTTGCCCTGCATTTTCCTTTGCATTTAGATGCCAACTTTGATAAGGTCACACCTTAAAAGATCCACATAGCATGCAACACAGATATAGCAATAAAGCCTTCAGCCATTCCCATACTCAGGTAAGAGAGTAAAAAGGAGAAGAAATCAGAACTGACATTTACATACACGAAGAGATTTACACAACCAACCCCTCTGTAACTACAGCTATCTAGATCCTTCCTTACACCAGGGACCTAAGTGGAGCCAACAACAAAAGTAGTGAAGCGATTCTACACCGCGCCCCCCCCCACCCCACCCCGCTTCAGACCCAGAATTTTCTCAGAGGAGCGCAGTGCTTTCTCTCACTGGTCTCTGTTGAGGAATATCCAAATGAATTCCATCAGTGCTCTGTTTCTTTCAATTCCAGTGACTCCCTGAAATGTTCGATTCCTGACACTTTACTCCCTGAACCTCCCAAAAGACCTGACTCCTCCTCTCCTATGGCAGAGCTCTCTCCCACGAGCTACCCATAGAAACCAATTCCCCCACTACCTCTCCTCCCAATCATTCCCCAAAGATCCAATCTTCTTCTCTCCTGCTGTTTTCCTTTCCAACTGCTCCCAAAAGAACCTGACATCACTATTAGTGAAAATACACAAGAGGTTTGGGAAGGAGGGAAGAGAATACCACTGTAGCAAAGGAACATACACACACACAGGATGAAGGAATGATGTTTAATTCCTGAACTGGTTTTAGTCTTATCTGAAAGTTTTCTTTATACACAATATATCATATAACCTCTGACACACTCAAACTGTCCCAAATTGCTTAATGAATTTCCTCTAAAACACTTAAAGAAATGCAAAATGTAGCAGTATATTTCCCTAACCAAAATAATATGGCTTACAGAAAGCTTATCATCTTATAAAATTGTAAGCAAAATCAAAAGGCTAAAGTGCAAAGATCCTTTTTGACCTCCTATCAAACATTGGATATCAGAATTCTGAACAGAAAAAAAAAAGGATTAGCCAAGACTATTGACAGATTGGCACCATGCTCAAAACTTCTATTGCGAGAATGCTATGCTCACAGTTTAACCAAACTCTTATCAGAAAACTCTATTTCATTGTAATGTTTGCATTAAAATTTAAGAGTTTTGAAATAACTTCTTTTACACTATTTAATTTTTGCCTTCTTCAAGTAATAAAACATCTCTGGAACAAAAGATAAATGTGTAATCTTTCTGAGGACATTATCTTCAATCTATACATTTTTATAACCAGAAATATAGTATATAAGAATTATTCCACTTTTTAAGATATAAAGTTACCTTAACTTGTTTTAATTATTAAACTTCATAATTGGCAACTTCTCTTTAAAAAAAGGCATTACTATAATGACTAAAAAAAATGGATCAAACAATTAGTATTTAAATATGTGTGACATTAATCCTATTTTTAAAAGAAATTTCTTCTGTGGTTTCTAAAAAAAAAAAAAAAAAGGTTATGGAAAGAGAGAATCAAACTCTTTTCCTATTTAACTTAGGCCAATCTTGCTTTTCTAAATGAAAAAATGGTCTAACTACTTTTAAAGAAAAAGCATTGTTTTTTGTAGGTATTCCATTCTGATACCAAATATCTAACAGCCCTATGCCACTTAAAAAAATCTAAAAGTATCTCAAGTCTCATTTTCATAAATCTTGTTCATATTTAGTACTATGATGAACACATTAAATAATACATGTAGTTAAGGTGTAATTAATATGTAATACTTGGATGATGGTATTAAAAAGCATCTCCAATTTTTAAGTACTTTAGAGCTAGAAGATTTAAAATTTTTTTAACGTAAATTTTATTCAAAGTATCTATCATTGCACCTATCATATGGTGAAAACAGATATATTCTAGACTTTTCTTGACAATACTTGAAAGAATTTTTAAAAATAACTGGAACAAGGTAGCGTATAATACATGCTGAGTCAAAAGTCAAGATTTAAAGTTTATCCATTTACTAACTGTGTAGCCTTGGATAACTCCCTAGCTTTTATGTCTGTTTCACATCTCTAAAATGAAGGAGGCTGAAATATCTCTCAAGAGCTCTGATTAATGAAATGAAAAAAATCAGGGGCATGATCCTAAATTAGGCAAAAGGTGATATAAAGACAACAGGGATACCAAATCGAATCATCAGGAGGATGGACTATAAATCAAAAAAAAAAAATTATTGAAACTACTAAATAGAAACCCACAAAACATCCTTTTCAGTAGTTCACTGAATATTCCCAATGTAGTCAAAATGGGTATTATGTCTGATATTAACAAGAGTAACACCAGCTGCAAAGAAATGAAATAATGAAGAAAATATAAGATACAGAATTATTTCATTGGAAAGTAGAGGAATTTTTAAAAACTGAGCAGAAGAATGGCAGAACTTTACACATTGCCTTTACATTTCTCTTGCATTTTCACAGCACAAAAACAAACTTTCCTTACATTAGCCTGATGCACTACTTTCACCATCCCCAATACCTTGTGATCTGTATCTGGTCTCAATAAACAGATGTACATGCATGAAAAGACGCATAGGGATTATCTTCTAAAAAACCCTTAGTGTGGCCCACAATGTGAGAGCTGAGCTCCATGCTGAGCTACTGAACTGATGTGACCTGAGATCTGATCCCGCTGCAGTAGCCACAGTGGTAGTGTCACTTTACCAAAATAAACCCCTCCTCAATACGCAGAAGTGCCAACAGCGCTTCCAGGTGCCAGCTTCTACTCGACTGGAATAAGATTCCACTAACAAAGTTAATACAGCTTGATACTGTTTTCCTTTAGGAGGTACATGTATTTAGACTCTAGTCATCCTAAAATCCATTTTCAAAGTATATGTAAAATGCACTGTTTTTATATATGTGAAAGTAATAAACGTTCATTATAGAAAATTTGTAAATCCAGAAAAGAAAACAGAGCAAACAAATATAATCCCAACACTCAAAGATAACCACTATTAACATTTGATGCATATTCTTCCTATATGAAATATACACACAGATTCATATATAGTGGGTTTTTATTTACAAATTTGAGATCCTACTATATAAACTTGTGCAGTCTTTTAAATTTCTGTATTTTGAAAAATTCCTATGCCATAAAAATCTTTATAGTACCTAATTTTTAATAACTGTATCTTATTCCATCCAGTGGGTATGCCATTTTTAAAATAATCATCCGTTATCTAATATATTTCAAAGAATTTAAATGTAACAGTTAATTTTCCATATTAAGTAATTAATTTGGGGTTATTTTAAAAGTAATTTTAGCAGTTAATCCTATCAAACTCTCAATAAATGAAAAATACAAGTAGACACAAACTTACAGCACTGAAAATTTTGTAATCACCCCCCACCTTTATTTTGTTCAAGTAAATATTATAGGTAGTGGCAAACTGCATTTTGTCTTAATATCCACCTTGGAATTTTAAGGCTGCATATCATAACTAACATAACCACAGGCATAATAAGTGCTTGTATTCAGTATTTATTATGCTAAGTGTTTTTTAAAAGACATTCACTCTAATCTTGACTACAACTCTGAGTTAAATATTGGTATCTTCTTTTACAAATTAAGAGGTCAACTTTCTGAAAGTTTAAATAATTCACAGAGCAAATAAATAAATTCTACCAACACTTAAGATGTGGCTCTTGAATCCCATATTGAATAGATGTTAGATGTTCTCATTTGTATTTTCATACTATATATTTATATTTATGAACTGTATTGTAATACTAATGAAAACAAACTCCTAACATTACTGCTATTACCATCATGTTATAGTATGGCAATATGACACTGTTATGCTTCAAGGAGATAAGCATAAGCAAGGTAGAGCATAATACAGAGATTTTTAACAACATAATTTTCAGAGTGTAAGTTGTAGAACAATGTCCTATAGTTTTTAAGATGAATTCCAGTTCTGATTTTTGTTCAATTGGTTTTTAACATTGAGTGGCATGTTCATTTGTTGTTTTTAGTGTTTGCCTTTTCTTTTATTGTTCTTGTTGAATAGATATATATTTGTGTGGTTCAAAAAAAATTTTTAAGGTATATAGTGAAAAGTCTTGTAAAAGAACTATATAATAAAAAGTCTTGCCTCCATCTCGATCCCTAATCTGCTCAGCTATAAACCATCTATCTACATACCCCCCAAACAAATAACCAGCTTATTGCTTTATTGTATATATTTTGTGATATTTTTAATATAACTGCCAGTAATTTCTCTTTTTTGCACAAATGTAGCTCATTTTACTCTGCCCTTTTTTTTTTTTAACAGCAATATATTTTGGAAATATTTCCGTGTTTATAAGATTTCTCATTTTTTGTACACCTACATGTATTCCATCATTTATATACCCGATTTATTTAACCATGCCTCTACTGATGGACAATTTCTGCAAAATGTTTCCAATCTTTTGCTATTAAAAACAATGTACCATGAATAAATTTGTAAGCTTAACATTTTACAAATATATTGTAAGATATATGTTTAGATATACGAATACTGAATCGAAGCTTATATGCATTTGTTCTAATTTGCATTTATACTAATTCATATTCCCAACAACAATGTATGAAAATCCTTGTTTCCTTGTAGCCTTGCCAACAGAATATGTTATTACACATTGGATTTTTGCTAATGTACTAGATTAAAAAATGCTGCCAGTGTGCTTTAATTTCTTACATTTTGAATAAAGTTGAGAAACTCTTTACATGTGTAAGAGCCAATGATATTTTTCTGTGAACTATTTGTTAAGATAACCAGATTTCCATTAGGTCTTCTTTATCAATTATTAAAAGATGCTATGTATTAGACATATTAGATTTTATTCATAATGAATTGCAGTTTTTACCTCCAACTTATTTATCTCTTAGCTTTGCTCATATTTTTTTGGCCATACAGAAGTTTTAGTTTTATAAATTCAAATACATTAATATTTCTTTGACTTTTGGATTTTGAATTTTATTTAAAAAGACCTCTATTCTCAGACCATATGAAATTCATATTTTCTTCTACTACTATTATGGTTTCACCTTTCACTTTGTTCCAATTCCTGATGTTCAGTATGAGATATGGATGATGTTGAGTCTACCTTTCAAAGACTATAGTCTCTCTTCCCATTTTAAGCATTCTTTTGCATATTTTTAATATAAATATTGTGCAATTAAATGAAACTTATATATTAACTTTGAACTTCCCTATTACTGAATTAATTTGTTGTTTGTGATTATTTTTCAAGTGATTCTCTGAGGGTTGTGGATGTAAAATGTCATCATCTATAAATACCAATTCTTTCTAATTTTTATCCCATACTTTTTTCCTTTTACCTAACAGCACTGGCAATTTCCTCCAGCACAATATTAAATAACAGTGAAGGAAATGAGCCAAATTTGTTCTTGTTTGTGATGCTAGTGAGTATGCCTCATGTGTTTTCCCATTAATCATAATGGCTTTGGGGATGATATAAATATATTTTATCCCACTGAAGAAGTCTTCTTTAAATCCTATTTTATTGAGTGTTGAGAATGGTTGTTAATTTTTATCATGTCTTTTCAATGTCTATAGAGATAATCTCTTGATTATCTCCTTAGTTTAATATGACAAATATTAGTGAATTTCCTACTACTGAATCATCTTTGCATTGCTAAAATAAACCCCACTTGTTGATAATATATTATTACTTTAATGGAATCTAGATTGTTAACTTATTTTTTAGGAATCCCCACTTATTTTGGACTATGATTATTATTTGATTGCATTAAACTATAAAAGGCTAAGTCTTAAAGCAATAAAAGTTACCAACCAGAAAAATTTGGGAAAGATGACTTGAATTTAAGCTAGGGATTGGATATAAACTGTTACAGTTTCATTGATTATGAACTGTGGGACAAATATTTTCAGTCCTATTCCACAAAGAAATTATATGTTCAGCAGAAGCCTTTTAGCCTAACACTATATGAGGGTTTTAAAAAAAATAATACATTATTTCAACTTAATAAAGATTTACTGAACATCTATTTTCAAGGCACTGAGTGGCTCTATAGTATAGTTCAGTGCCTTGGAAATGTTTTTTGATCTAAATATACAACAAGAAATACATTTTTTATTGCAACTCAATATATATGCACATCTATGTTTATCTAAAATATGTTCATAAAATGGTTTCATAAAATAAACTTATTACACATAATGTATACATGTGATAATAGCTTATATTCTAATTTTTTGTTCTTATAATTTTTATTAATGTGTTAGTTGAAACACACTATATTTATTTCCCATTCATAATAAATTATAACCTGTAGTTTGGGAAATATTGTCATACTAGCGAAGAACAAGGATTCTGGAGTCACACATCATGCGTTTGAATCACGACTCTACCTCTTAATGGCTTTTAATTATATTTCCATGTCTCATCTATAAGACAAGAGCAACAGTAACTACCTCACAGGGCTTTATGAAAATTAATTATTTGTAAATGCATGTTTCAATAATAAATTTGACTGGTTTGATAAAATATCTCCCTGGACCCTACAAAAGTAAAACAGCATCCCTAAAACACAGAAAGAAAAAAATCATTAAAAATATAGACTTTCTATCATCTATTAGAAATAATTATGAACATTCTAAAAGGATCTAAATGTCTGATATGGACCATGTCTTCCTTTCCAAGTTCTTGGGGATGATTAATAAATATTTGCTGAATTAAATATGCATTAAGGTCTTTGTTTTATTCTCTCTTTACACACAGATGAACATAAGTCCTTTTAGGGCCTTTACGAAACCAATAAGCATGCTAAAAAATTACAATTTACCAGTACATTATAAAGAAGTCACCATATATTATGACCCTTAATTATATAATTTTTAATTATTCCATAGTAACGCATAAATATCTCTAGTAGATGTAGTCTTATGCTCCAAATTTTCGCATCTCTAAACTAAATAAAGAAACACTTTAATGCCACGATTCCTAAAGATACTTATGAAAACGTTCTGGCTTATTGTGTAGCCCCTACTGCTTCTGACTGAGTAGTGTAAGAGGTAACAGTATCCTCAGTGTAACTACAGGTGTGTCAGAAGAAACTCAGTGACCAAGTAAGTTCCTGGAATCCATGGGTTCACTGTCTCTTACTCCAAATTCCTATTGGAGAATTTGGTGGCACTAAGAGATTTGGTGTGAACAAATGTCCTCCTAAGGAATAGAAACAGCTTTCCTTCTCCACACTTATATGCAAATTCTTAGGAGGTTTAAAAATGAAGTGGAGATAGGCATGTGATAAAAATCCATATAAAAGAGTATAGGTATCCAGTGATCATTTGCACAATAACAGAAAAATGAGTCTATTTTATTCGCCAAGACTAATATACACCCCAGCTCTTGGCACAGCTGTAGCAAGGGACAATCAGGAACTATACGATGGTACAACTCCAATTCTGTCTGAAATGGTGAGTAGAGAGTATTCTAATCTTTACAGTATTTAGGTGTATAAATATCTTAAATCCAGCCTGGAGGAAAGAATAATCTAATTTCCTCCTTAACTCCCAGTATTCCAGGGCCTCTCTCAAGTGAACTTTGAAGCCAATGGAGAATAGGTATTTATTAGATGTAATTTCACTGTTCCATCAACCTACAGGAATCTATCCACTATACACATCAAATGATATTAATATTTAAGCTCTCTCTGGTAAGCATGCTACATTAATTTAATATACAATCTCAAGAAATCTATACAAGTGTCTATTTCTCCAAAAAACAAAGAGAGAATCATGTTTGAACGTTCCTTTACGAGGGAATGAGAAGTTCAAATTTCCAGTTATAAGTAAGTCATGGAGATGTAATGTACAGCATAGGGAATATAATCAATAATATTGTAATAATGTTGTATGTGATACATGGTTACTAGAGTTATCACAGTGATCACGTCTTTAAGCATATAAATGTTGAATAACTATGGCGTATACTAAACTAATATAGTTTAGTATACGCCATAGTTGTACATTAGCTGTATTTCAATAAAATTTTTAAAGAAAAAAAGAAAGTTCATTTATTGTTGAAGTAAGAAGTTTTGTTTCTTCTCCCCACCCCAACTCTTTCTCCCGCTTTCCCTCTCCTTCTCATCTCTCCCTCTCTCCCAATTTTACCCACTGACATTTGGCAGATTTTTTTTCTAATTATGGTGAAGAGATGGAAGAAGGTGTTTGTTTTGTTAGCATGTTTCTAAATCTGACTAGGATTATATTCTTAATTTGGCGTCTATTCAACAAGGAAGGGCAGGGTATACAAGTTTGATAGAAATAAAGCTAAATGGATAATTTTATGCTTATCACAGGGATGGCAAGTGCTAGCAGGCTAACAGAATACCTATCTCCCACTGAAACTGCACCACCACCCACCTCTTAATAAACCTACAGCAACCTACAGTCCTGCCCAATGCAGCCTTGTTCTCTGACCTTAAATGACTTCTTGAATTCCTTCAATACTGATACCCAACTCCAAAGTTTAGGTTCAAATAATAGCTGACTGAATTTTTAAAATATATTTTCAATGTTCATCTTTGCTAATGACAGTAAGATTTCTGGAAAAAAAAATATGGTTATCTTTAGCTTCTTCAGAGAAATCTAAAATTTAATATTCCTCTAAAATAAAGAGATGGTGTATGTATGTGTGCCTGTGTGTCTGTGTGTGTTGTAGGGACAAAGGTGTTTGGTTTTTTCTTACTGACAAATAATCTGACAGTTTCACTTTGATGGATCCTAAATATAATTGCTACAGAAAAATCCAAGAGTATTTTGATAAAATAAAATAAGTAAGAAAGACTGGGTTTGGGGGCGTTTCTGTTGTTTTGTTTTGTGACTTTCAAAGTTCACCCACTGATTTACTGTTGGGTGGAATTGAGAAATGTAATTATTACTGATCATATTAATTGACTATGTGATATAAATCATTGTACAAACTTAATGCATTCCTAAAGTATATGAAAGAGTATGTGAAAATTAGATAAGAAATTCCTCATAGAGTGCCCCCAAAGGTGTGAAGATCTGATCTTCCAATGTATCTAATACGACCTTAATCAAAGCATAAGCCTCTTAAGAAACAAAAACATAAACCTATTCAGGGAAAACTTTCTAGAATTAAAGCAAATGCATATTAACTCTTAAAAGCTGCTAATAAGCAGTTTCAATCAGGCCCTAAGAAAGCAAAATCAAAGCTAAATTAGATAATAGTGCAGCTCGGTAGCTGTGAAAAGCTGTATAACAAATATACACACTCACGTATATTATGTCAAATCATATTTCATGTTATATAGGTCTCAATCTAATTTCATTCACTCGATAGTTGTTAAATGTATTGAACTTTAGTTTATGTAAGACACTAGCCTAGGAAAATAAACTTACACATTTATGCCTTAGATATGAATTGGCCCTAATTTGAGGTAAAAGGAAGGAAAATGGTGACTGGAAAATAAGATTTCCAGTCCCCTTCTGAATAAACATTTATCCTATTAGTTAGATAAAATCCTATAGGCTTGAAACAATGAAAGAATTAAAACTCAGATGGAATATTTCCTTTTATTCCTCAGCCACCCTGGGAAAATGTCTGTATTCATAGTGAGGTCTGTCAATATGATAGCAAACTAATCGGTACAGGTTCTTGAGATAATGGAAGCTCACCTGGCTAACCAGGCAGCCTGCCCATCAACTTCAGATCCACATATCTCCCGAATTACAATCAGAGACTGGTGTTCACACCCTGAAACCAATCCATCACTCTCATCTCCTGCCTTAAAAATAAATTAAAGGGATAGGTGAAGGCACTGCATGACTCAAACCATGTGTATCTCAGCAAATATGTCCCATGTACTATCATAAAATAGTCATAACTGGCATTAGGCCAAGTTTTTCCCATCAAAACTAAAAGATAATTTCTTTATTACATGCCAAATGTCAGTGAACCAAGGAAGTCTAGTTATCTACACAGCGTAAGTACTTAGATCTTACTTTACTTTAAAACATTTTAGGAAAGAAATAGCTATCACAGAATCACATTGTTTGGGTGTATGATGGGGAGAAAAAAATAGCTGTATAACATCAGAGCATTCTTACTTTGTAGAGCAGGTATGCAGATGCACGGTAAAGCTCTTAGATATACCAAACCACTGCCTGAAACTCTTTTAATGAGAAAGAATAACAGATGATACTTTATTGACTTTATGGCTAATAACAGTATTTGTAGGAGAAACAAAGTCATGTTATAAACATCTTACATGGCAAATTTTCCCTGGGCTACAAGAACACAAAAAGATGTACCATTAGATGTACGTGGGTTCATTAACACAGAATATAATATTCTATAGTTGCTAAAATCATAATGCGTCTTATGTGCTTAGCAATATTAAACAGTGTTTAGAACGTATACTGTTGGGAAAAACAGTCACATTAACAATTCTTATTAGATGACCTGAGCCATTCCTATGTTTACATAGGAATAGAAAATGATCTGTGTAGATTTTGAGTTGTTAAGTTATATGCAAATCACTTAGAACAATGCCGGATACACAATAAATGCTATATGATAATTTCTGCTATTATTTTGCAGTAATTGGTCTGACTGTGAGATTAGTACTTTTCTTTTTTTTACTTATGCATATTTTCTTTTTCTCCTTAATTAACCTGCATTCATTCTATTAAAAACATTTACAGTAAAATATGTATAATCAAAATGTTTTGTTAAAATCATCATTTTCACATCCAATAATCACAATCCAGGAAAATTAACCCATATTATAAAAGAATAACCTATATTATTAGAAGTCTAAATAACCTATATTATTAGCAGTCTAAAACCATGAGCCAGCACAAACAGGATAGATGAAAGTGTGGGAGAGAAGAAATATGAGAAGGACAAAGAAGAAAGGGTGTACCACTATTATTATTCTGTTACAGATGACACATATATTATAAATCCTTCACATAACTGGTATACCTAAACATTTTTGTTTAAGGTAAAATGCATTAGGAGAAAAGCTCAGAACTAAAAGCATATAGGAAAGGAAAGAAACAAACAAACATTAAAAGTTTAGACATCTGAGTGTTGTGTGCTGGACTATGAAAAAAAATTAATTTCACAAATCTCTTGACCCCATAAACAAACCAACGTGTAAATGAGCCACCGTCACTTGATACTGTCTCCCCAGAAAGAAACAGAAGTTACTGCCATTTATCCAACAGTCATTTAATAACAGCATTTCACATTTATGGGATCACTTACTAGGTACCCCCAAAATCTGCTGACAGCTTCGTGCTTCACCTCATTTAATCTTCCCAACAGCCTTATGAGAGAGGTGTTCTTCACAATCTTTTAAGGAACTGGGAGATGAACCACTGAGAGGTTAAGTAACTTATACAAGGTCACAGAGCAGGTAAGTGGAGCCAGGATTTGAACATAGGCAGACGCTAAGCACCGGTGTCTAGTCACTGAGCTGCATTTATCACCACTGCCACCAGAAGTCTAACTGCCATAGCTCTGTTCTCACTACTGCCTATACAGGGAAAAATTTTTACCTCAAATGCTGATTTTTGATTTAAAATATATTTCTTCATAAATGGTTAGTTTGCACAATACTATTAATACTATTGATCAGGTAAATGCCACATTAACTAAGTATTTTTATTGGTTATTCTGAAAATGTAACCGTCATTTTATGTTGGTTTTAAATACAAAGTGCATTCCTTTATTCCATCATTTTATTTTTTAAATTATCATACAGAAAAAAAATGGAGTTTCTTTCCCCTTTAGTATCCAGTTCTACAACATGTGTAGATTCTTGTAACCACCACCACATGCAGGAATCAGAACAAAAATACACTCTTAATTTAAAAAATTGGCTTATAAAAGACCTAAAACCAACCCCTGTTATATTATAAAGAGTTCGTGCTCTGTGTCTTCCAACCGATCTGGTTTTCCCTCCTTCCTAAGATAAATGCATTAAATACCAAAATAGAAAGGCTGGAGATATTTTTACAAAACATATTTTTATAGTCGTGGCATTTTATCCTTTACAGATATTTAGAAGCTGTGGTTTTACAGGGGCTTTATCCAAACAGCTGCAATTGCTTTCCACGGCAGAGTTTTGACAAGTGTGGAAATTATGAAGTGAGCACACCTTTTTCACTCTACACGTGCCTGAACACCGTTTACGCACAGACAGGGCTGGGAGGTCTCCAGGCTGAGATAGTGTATATTAAGGCAGTATTCAAAAACCTTTGGAAATGTGTTAAGTATTTATAAAACTATAACGTGAAGTTCCTTACATAATAACAAAAGTAAACAACACTAACTCCAACAAACTGGAAAAGGCAGTTTCAAAACTTATTAGCTCAATCAAGCTTTGTATGGCTTACAGATGCCACTATAGCTTTTCCCCATTAAAAATTATTTGGCTCAGGGTCAAAGAATGGCCAAGGAGTCACTTCCAGATCCTAATATTCTCTAATACATTTTAAACCACAAATTTCATCTTTGGTGCTGATATTCTGTACTTGTGAAAAAAAAAAAAAATCTCAACTCAGGTCTGGTACTATCTTTGGGCCGGAAGAAGTTACTTTAATGTTACTAAGTTGATAGAAAACAAATAAATAATATTCATGGTCCCAAACTTCTTCACACTCTCCAGTTTGATCTGGTGCCTGAAATTCCCCTTAGTAGAAATTTATTACAACAACTTGAGACTTCTCTATTTCTAGAAAAACCTGTACTAAAGCATACATGCTACTATAAAACAAAAGTAATAAACTATGTCAAATCTCAGTTGAATGAGTTAACTTGAACTGTTCTATGATGGGACAAAAAGGGTTCCAAGTGCCATAAACAAGTACTGATTTGGATGAAGAGTGATTGTGGAGACAATATCCGCATCACGCAACCCTGAAAGGAAGGCAGGACTGAGTGGGACAGAGCAGCAGCAAGAAAGTACCACAAGGGAAGTGGGTTTCTAAAGGGGAGTGTGAAGAAAGGAAAAAGAATAGCAAAAGAGGCCCAGAGACAATTCATACACTTCATTAAAGCTAGCCTTATCTACATAACCTTTGCTGGGGCACTGGTGGCATGCCCCTTCCTGCGTTCTAAGTACTCTTCCCACCACAACCTCATTTTTTTAAATGAAATAGGTCAGCTTCACAAAGGGCAAATGACTGAGCTGAAACAAATTTCCCTAGGTTTAGCCAGAGGAAGTTTCATTAGAAGTCTAAAACCATGAGCCAGCACAAACAGGATAGATGAAAGTGTGGGAGAGAAGAAATATGAGAAGGACAAAGAAGAAAGGGTGTACCACTGTTATTATTCTGTTACAGATGACACATATAAGGAAGTCCATTGGAATTTTGCTTATTAATACTCTAGACTACTATGAGGCCCAGCTCCAAATTGCAAGAATAACCATGAAGCAAGACCTGAATAGGCTTGAGTGCTGAGTGGATGACTTTCTACAGATCTGGATTCAGAGGTCGCCATCCTATATGAATCCTGTTCACGTAAGCGCAGGTGAAATCAGATTAAGATTGACCTTTTACTGCTTGATCTCTCTTTTATTCCTCCACCTAAAGGAGCCACCGCCACCTCTCTTTCCTCAAAAGCAGCCCCCTACTCCCATCCACTTTATGAAAGGCCATTACTCTCCCTTAGCCATTTGTTTATAAAACACTGGAGAGGAGTATACCTACTTTGTAGCAGGTACAGTGGCAAGATTACAGGTATAGAGATGAACAGGACACAGTCTCTGCCCTGGCAGATCTCAAAGTCTAATATGAGAGACAGACATAAAACAGTAATGAACAACAGAATGTGGTAAATACTATAATAGAGATATGTACATAATTGGTGTTACTGAAATACAGGGGAGTAACTAAAGTTTTAAAGAAGCAATAACATTTGGTCTTTAAGAAGGACTGGGAGGAAGTTTGCCTGGTTGAGAAAAAGGGAAAGAAGTTCAAGGAAAAGGGAAGCGGTTATGAAAGATAAGGCAATAATATCAAGGAACTTGTTATGTTTAAGACATGGCAAGTGTCTGGTTGAAACGTGGTACATGTCAAAGGGAATTTCAGAAGATGAAGCTAAAAAGATAGATTGTGTTGTTTAATAAAGGGTGTAGTATAAAATTCTGAAGAGCTTATTAGCTTTTTGTAGATAATATAACTCTTTGTAGCTCTCCGTAGGTAAGGGGAGTCATGGAGGTTCTCGAGAAGGGAAATGACATATTTGTATTATAGAAATAGGTGACAAGGCTACAGAAAGAAAATTATTCATTCTATGACTATAACTAGAAGGTAGATGACTTCCCAATTCTTCCTAAAAAATAAGTGTATCCCCTACCTTAATTATACGAATATAATTGGGAAATTCTGTTGTTTGTCTGACTGTATCAAACTCAACAGCTAAAATATTCAACTGATATTTAACTTTTAATTTATTTCTCTATGCTAAATTTCATTCTCTTTAAAGGAAAAATGCATTCTTTTTTACATTCTACACAATATTTTTCTTAAAGTAAGTACTCAGCAAATACTGAAATAATTCTCATATAGGATCTATTCTACAAATCGGTTTTATGCTTTCTGATTCTATTTCTACCTATTCTATTATTTCTATCGAATCTATGTGTTCTCTAATTCTATCTCTAGTCTATTTCCACAGACTATTGGAGAAATATAAGGTCAACCGGGTAAGTCTTTGCAAAAGTGCATTTAAAACGTGTATCTCTTCTTTCCTTTTGGCTCCAGCCCACGGGGATACGGCTTCCTATCTTAGGCAAATCAGTCTTGGGTGCCATGCTGATACTATTAGCTGTATTTCTTACTTTCAGTAGTAATTCAGTGTGGAAGCTGGAGTCCTTGTGAAACATTTTAGCAGATCATATAGGATACTCTTGGCATTCCACCAATATTTTTTCTAACATTCAGAGTTGCAGTAAGTGAAAGGAACCTAATGTTTGTGATTACTCTTGGAATAACTGCTCTTGGCAGGCTGCTCACTAAATGTTTTGATAACTTCTCTGAGGTATAATAAACAAAAAACATAACTATAGCAAAAGTCCTTTAAAACCACAGCATTGCTTTAAAATGAGCATTATTACATTTTTGTACAGACGACTAAGTAGAATAATATCTGTTACCATTCTTAAGAGTTCCTTCTCAGTTTGGTTAGAACTGAGCACTAATCAGCTGTTGAAATCTAAACTGATTATTTCTGAAGTGTCAACAGACGCACAAGCTCCCTGGCTGAAACAGGAACATGTGTCTATTTTTCGTAAACAGGCTGAAGGAACACAACTGAGAGAGACAGGGAGAGATAAAATATTCAGTCAAGTAAAATGCAGTGTGACACTGTTATACATGGTTGTATAAAACGTCCCCCACAAAATAACCTGGAAGGCCGAGAAAAAGGAAAATGACCAAGGCAGGCAGAGCAAAAGAACAAAATAGAGTAAAGACCTTTTGCCTACTGCAATTAAAAAATGAAACGTGTCTTTACACTTTGAAGTTTACTTTTTTAAAGAGCAACCGCCACCTTCCTCCCATCCCTGTAAACTCTAAAGATATAGTTCAGTCATACTCTTATACCATCATTGAAATGTAAGAGATGTTTCAGCATTTGATGGTAACACATGCTGTAATTTCCTAGCTCCTTGGAGCAACCACTCTCTTCTTTCCTAATGCAGTCCTTCCCAGTTCCCTGCAGATATACTACAATCACACCTCAGAGATATTGCAGGCTTGGTTCCAAACAACTGAAATAAGCGAGTCCCACAATAAAGTCAGTCATGATCTTTTTGGTGGTGAATGGCTTTATCTTCAATTTATAAAAAACACCACATCTATGAAGCATACTGAAGCCGAGCACGATGAAACGAGGGATTCCTGTATTTGTTTCCTAAACGTGCCTGATCATCAAAATCACAGGTCCCATCCTTGAATATTCTGATTCAGTACACCTGGGATGAGGTGTCGGGACTAGTTTTACAAGCATCTCAGATGATTCTTATGATCAAGCAAGTTTGGGAAACAAGGTTTTATTACCTAACTATTTTTTAAATAATTTGGTTGTAAAAATTATTCTTTCCTGAGAATTTCATAATGTCCCTTGCCAGAATGGGAGACCCAACGGTACTATGTGAACTTGTTGAAGCACCCTTATAAAATCTGCAGTGACATAACTGAATGGGCTAACACATTTCCTAAACAGACATCCAATCATTTATCAACCAGTGAATCCCCTAATGATATAACTCTCCAAAATAAAGCAAAGCCATGTCTAATAAAACCTCGCCTAGCTAAATCAAGAGAAATCCCCACTCTCCACACTGCTAGGTTTTGCCACAGGTGACATGGAACACAGGTATACCTCCGCAGCTCATGTCAGTTCCTGCGCAAATGTTCACACACCGACAAAGCTAGCTAATTTCCCTGTGAAACGTGAGTCATCATTCTAATGATTTAGATTGCTAAGGTGCACGTATTGAAATATATGCTTCCCAGCACAATTCCATATCCAATTACAATAGTAAATCTAATAAAGGCGCAGTAAAACTGCCACTTAGGCAAGGGAGAAATACAAAGTCATAAGCTAATCCAAATGTCCTCAGAGGAACCCCTGTCAGGGGGCTCCATATTATCTTATTTTCACCTAGAAATCTTTCATAAGAAATTTTACCTGGAAAATTTTGGTATGCTTCCACTTCCTAAGCTAAATGAACCCCTGAAAGATGATCCATTTCTTTCATATAATTTTTCAATACCTCTCCATACCCCTCTTCATTTTTAAATCCCACTTTTAAGCCTCAAAGCTTCAAGTTTTAAAGTAACATAATAATTGCTCAAAAGTCTATGCACAAAGTCAAAATTTTGCATTGCATTTGAAATGGCAACATAATCAATGGATTTGTCTTCAAAACATGCAGTTTCCAGGCAAAACTGTTTAAACTATAATACAATCTGAATTGTTGAATAAAAGATTTAAAGTTATTTGAGGATAAAATAACCAAAAGTAACATTAATAAGATGCAAATTATTAAGAGTAGTCAGTTTTTCTGTTACATGCTTAGATGGTATATTCGTAGCTATTTGGACAAAGATGGAAAGAGGCAGGATTATAACTGTGACATTATTCTGGAGAAGAAATTAAGGATAATCTTTTAAAGACAAGGGACAATATGAAAGTCTAAAATCTAATGAAAACCTACTCTACAAGCACTAATATAGAACAAAGCATCTACAACTACCCTTAGTATTTAGTTTGTGTCTTAGTAAAAAGCAGTGATACTCCTAAGAGGCAGATGAGGGCTCAATACAAGGAAGAACTTTCTAAGAATTAGAGCTGATCAACAATGCACCAGTGAGCTTCCTTCCTCTAGCACTGAAATGGTCAAGCACAATCCCAGAGACCACCTGTCATGCATGCTGTCAAGGATATTCTTGCTTTGTTTAGGAAGTTATTCTAAATGACCTCTGGAGTCACTTCTAAGTCAGTGTTTGATTCATCAAGGTTATTTTCAGTGCTGAGATGAATGACTTGAGTGTACACACACACACACACACACACACACACACACACACACCTGTGGCCCCAAGAGAACTTAGAAGCCTGATATTTTTTAATGTGATTTTGTAGACATAAAAGCATAGGATGAATCAGCTATGTCCTCAAACCACCATTCTGGGGAAGGGAAAAATGGGAAGAGGTCCAATTTTGCTTCACCTCTGAGTCAAAAGACAAGCCCAGTCCTTGGTGAACTCTAGCATACTCTTTATCAGGCCCCGAAAATCTGACTTTTTGTGACAGACTGGGAGCTACAAAACTACAGGACACATTTGGATGTATAATTGCTCATGAAAAACATATCTGTCATGCAAAGAACATTCTCTGCTCTCATGCATATTTCAATATCCCGTGTGAGTAAAACAGAGGGTGAGTCCAAACCTAGTAGTTTCCTGGAAAAGTGTACAAAAAATTTTTTAAAAAGAATACTAGACTTTAGCTTCTCTTAGTGAGTTTCCAGGAAATCTGACTTGCTTATCAATTGACAGTTACAAAGAGCTCCACTACTCTTGAAATAGGAAAGGAGGAGAAATGGGGAGCAACACAGGCAGCTTCTTACTCCCTTGCACCTTATGTGAGGTATACCCTTTACTTCACCTAACACCTTAAATGTAATTATTCAAATACTTATCTAAAGCCTTATTTTTCTTTCTGTATTTATTGATTGCTACTTCCATTCTTTAGGTACGCACTCTCTTCTCCTTAAAAGAATTGCCGCTACCTAGAAAGCCAGGTTTCATGATATAACATTTAAGATTTCATTAACCTTTGAACTTTATTGAAGTGCTATGCTCAATGACTTGGAAGAATTTGTTAAGCAATTTATCAAAATGAACCAGTAAAATAAAAGCAGATAAGGAATAAAAGCTACATCTTCTCTTGCAGAGTATTTAACATCTGGAATTTTTTACTTAACATCAAAAGAACAGTATCCTCTTATTAAATTTTCCTCAAGATGTAGATCCAAAAGAAAACTTATTTCTTCCTTTTCCTACTTCTTAGAGTTTTTAAGTATAATTTATGTTGAATACGGAAGCAGAATCGTTCTTCAGGGACAGAAATTAAGCACAAACATTCCCATCAATAAACATATGAAACAAAGATTAAGTATCCACAATTAAGAAATATCATATATTCCTAAATACCAGTTTCCTCTATCACATTAACCAAAATTGGTAAGATTCAATGTTGTCAAAGGTAAGAAAACAGAAACTCACAAACTACTTGTAGCGTAAATTGGTAACCTTTGTAAAACGCAATGTGACCATATTTTATCCACCAAAATGGTCACTGCGCAGACTTCTTGACATAGTAAATCTACAGCCAAGTTATCCTAAGGATGTACGCTAAGGAAAATGGAAAGACAGGACATTCACGGTAGCACTGTTTATGTAATAGCAAAAAAGAAACAAACAAAATGCTCATCAGTGAAGAACCAGCTCAGTAAATGGTGTATCCTCAATGTATAATGCAATTATATGCATTCAAGAACAAAGTGTTGATATGAAAAATCCCTAATTGAAAAATCAAGCCATAGGTCAGTATGTGCCGTGTAAGCCTATTTTCATTAAAAGAAAAGAAAAAATATGTATATTGATGTGGTAGTCTACATAATAGCTGAACTAGCACTATACTGAACCCACTAGTAAAAACTAAAAAAGTATTCAAGAATAAATAAGAAATTGGTTAACAGGAGAATCTGAGGACTGGGATTACCTGGGCAGTGGGGGTTTTACTCTTCATCTTATATCTTTCTCCACTGTTGTAACTTTATACTCTGTTTCTATGTCATTTTGTACTTTGAATCTTTACTTAGACTACTCTCCAGCCCCAAACCATAGCAGAGTTTTGTAACACTGGCCACATCCCCTGCGGGATGAAGCTCTCTGCCCACACCCCGTCACCCCCAGCACTATCATCGTGCCTCACACCAAAGCTCCAGTTTGGAACTTACGTAAGGGATGGTTTCAAAGCCGACATTTCCCCCTCCCTCCCACTTTTCTTCTTTCTTCACATCCTTATGTTATTTGTGCTGATTTCTGTCTCTATTTCTCTAAAACATAAGCTCTTCTGAGAGGAGGGTCAACGTGGCCATAAACTTCGCTTCCCCCACTGGCACCTAGCACAGTGCTCCGCAGGTACCAGGAATAAATAAATGTTAGAATTGTTTTTATAAGAAGAGTATAGCTTAAGATTAACGTTATATTTTAAAAGAAAGAATCTACTACTCTCCTGATCATATTTGGTAATAAATCACCTCCATATCAGAGAAAGAAAGACTGAGGTACTTTAAACGCATAAGTAATTTGCCATTAAACAACTAACTAAAAGATGAAGAAAAGGAGACAAACAGTAAAAGAAATCTAAATAATTTCTTTTTAATGTTAAGAAAATATGCAGCGTTTCATTAGGTATGCCCTATGGGGCAAGAGAACGCAGGCAAAGAAAAAAAAATCTGATTGAAGAAAATAATGTTATAAATCTCTTCATTTCCAATAGTGTCAACTACAATTTTTTTATAAAAGGCATTGGTTGCAGCTCTGGGTACACATTTATAACAGTGAATAGGAACTACACATCAGAATGGAATGATTATTGATTTCTTAATGGATTACTGCTGCACAAATTTACACTCACCAAAAAACCATCAATCTTTGGGTAATAATTATAAACCTATCGCAGTACATACAGCATTCTGACTGAATTGAAACTTACTGCTATCTGCCGGGAAATGACCAATTTTCTATTTCTCCAGCTCCAACCACAATACAGAATGGTGAGCGGCTACTTACATCAAACGCTATTATAGAACACGGTTTGTAACAGCCACAGCATGCACCATCTGTAAATTGCTATTAGAGAGGTAAACAATCAGGTCCTGGTGGAATTTTTTCTTATTATTCATTAGCTATAAAAACTGTAAATAAAATGGTTATAAGGCAGTCACACTTGTCAAAGACCTGTCATTACTGGCAGGTTGTAGAGAAGGGGTCAAGGGCAAACAGTGCATTAGCTGAAGTCCCGCCCTTCTGACTTTACAGCCTAATTTTAAACCTCTCCCCAAATCTGCATCGGAAGCACCAGACCACTAAGCTACAGAGGTTAAGTCTTCTTTTAAACCCGATGTATGTTCTCAATGAATTGCTTTTATACTAAATACCAGTGGAACATCATTATAATTAAGACATTATTTTCCCCAAAGAAAATACTATTATATCAGTTCTACCTAGCAGTCTTTAATCATTGGACACTGTTGTGATCCAGTATTAATCAACTTAGTTTTTAATTCTCATATTTCCCATCTGTAGGTTTCAGAAAACGTCATTTCCTTCCACGTAGTTAACCCCATTCTGAACACTTTATTGATCTATATTATGCCCATATAGTCATAGAATAAAGACAGTTAATCTAACCCAAATAAAGGTAATTTGGAATCAATAGTATAGTGGGTTTTTTTTTTCCTCTTTAGATCCTAATCTATTATCAGAATTTTTGGTTAGACATATCAATTTTCTTTTCTAAAAAGTTATAATGTGCAATTTTTCCACCTAATTAACTAACTTAAAAAATATGTATTTCCAAAACAACCTAAGAACTAAAGAAATGAGATCTGATTGTTTTTATAAAGCATTCCCTTTCCTAAGTACTATGAGACCATTAAATTACCATGATAATCAGCCATAATAATTAAAATACTATTAAGTGTAATATAAAATTAAATAGAAAAGCTAAATAAAGTTACCATTATAAAATAGATTTGTAAAACACCACAATGGATTTCCGAAACAGTGAATTTTGCAGATGGCAAACTTGTTTTTTGTTTGTTTAATGGAAAAGAATATTCTAAATGTTACAATAGTCAGAAAAATATTCTCTAGAAAGCAAGAGATAACTTTAGACTGAGTTGATATTACTTATATTTCAAGTACTTAGGAACTATAATAAGAATACAAACCATATGCAAATATTTACAATCTATAAACAATAAGTCAATTGTACCAGAAAATGAGCTAAGTGCTTTACGTTAGTTATTACATTTATTTCTTAAAACCTTATGATACATATTATTATTCATAGCTGAGGGAACTGAATGTAAAAAATCCAAGGAACAGTCCCAAGGTCACATAGTTGAAAAACAATCAAATATCAGCAATTCTCTAAGGTTTAACATTAAAATAAAGGAGGAGAGCCAGGACTTGACCCCAAGTCTATGAAACTTGAAAGTCAGTACTCTTAACCATTTACACTGAGCCTCACCCCAAAACATGGGAACAGCTGCACCCACAGGTATGTTCCAGAGCAGACAGGTACTGAATGTTTTCTATAAGTGGAGTAAATAAATAAATAAATAAAAAGAAGAAATAAGCATATTATGTAAGGAAAAAACACCAAGCCAAGAGCCAGAAGACAAAGTTTTAAATCATTGCTCTAATACTCTCTCCCCATGTGTCCTTTGGCCTCAATATACAAATTTCTAAAATATATGCTTTAAAATGGAAATTACAGTGTAAGCCATTGTGTTTACCACACAAGTGTGTACACACACACAGAATTCTACTAATGGAAGGTAAAGGACAGAAATTTAGTTGATCCTTGAGCCCAAATTTATTATCTACCATGTTTCTGGCCCCATTCTGGGCACTGGGGCTGGATCAGTGACCAAGGCAAATGTTCTTCAAGCGTGTACTGGGAGAAGAGACAAATAAATAAATTAGATAATTTCAGATACCATTAAGTATAACAAAGAAAATAAGATAGAGTAATTTAACAGAATGCCTGACAGGGCCTTATTTACCAAGAGAGCTTAGGAAAAGCCTCTTCAAGAGGCAACAATTGAGTTGAGATAAGAAAAGGAGGTTTTCATGCAAATTTATTAAGGAAGAGGGCTCCAAAAAGAGGGAACATAAAGTACAAAAACCCTCCAATGGAAAAGAATTTGCCATGTCCAAGGAGAAGAAAGATGGGAGGTATTTGGGGAGTTCAGTGGACAAGAAGGAGAATGGGCAAAGGGGAGGTCAGAGATGGAAGCAGGAGCCATACCTTTCGAAGTCTTATAGACTATAGGGAAAAAATTTTAAATTTATTCTAGTTTTAATTAAAAAAAAAAAAAAAAACACTTTTGTGTTTAAAGTAATGGACTGTTACAATCTAATTTAGATTTTAGTAAGTCCAGCTCTGCCTACTGGGTGGATTATAGGGAATGGAAGAGCAAGAATGGAGGCAGGAAAACCAGGTGTCAGTTTTTACAGTATTTTAGCCTTGAGGGACTAGAAAATGATGATAGCTCAGCCTGTAGGAGTGAACATGGTGAGAATTACATAAATTCAAGATGCATCTCAGAAATGGAGCCAGTGGTTTCTGATGGACTGGATGTAGAGTTTGAAGAAGGAAATAGCACCAAATACAGATTTGAAAGTTAAAGCATCAGCAATATCTAAAGAAATACACTGAGAAAACGAGAGGACCAACAGATCGAGACATAAGGGTTGCTAATATATGAAGATGATTTCCTTTATCTCAACAGCCAGCAATCTAGAAAATCAAAACACATGGTAAAAAGAGACAATTGGAAATAGATTCTAATAACCAAGCCCAGTGGCTGTCATAGGCAGCAAAGAAGTAAAAACACCAAATGCAAAGCATGAGAGCATCTTAAAGCAATAAACTGCTTTATTATAAAATGATAGATACAATAGGCATCAAATATGAGAGTTGTACCTATCCAGATACATGGTCCTGAATATATATTAACATCCAAAAATACCCATGAACTCTACGCTTGAAAGTAAGTAGCTAGGGAAGTATGGAAGCCCCTACAATCTTGAACAGACACCAGAGTGGGTAACAATGCAGTTTAATTGATTAAAAACACCTTGTTAGCAGCTATAAGTGTTTTACAGTAATTGAACTGAAACCACTCACACAATAAAGAAAAAAATAGCAAACAGAAAATTACAGATTAATTACCACAAAGGGTTCTTTTCAGCATAAAAATACAGATGACCTGTCATCATTAAATTGCTATTATATAGATACAAGCACTTCTGTTAGTATTTAAGTACATTGCTTTCCTATATATACCAGTTAAATATTAAGGGCTTAATTTACAAAACTTTATGCCAAGCAAACTACATTTCACAAGCCTCCAAATAACATACGATTTTGTCGTAACATTAAAAAAAAAAAAAGAAAACCAAGGTAGAGAAGCAATAAAAAGATCACTTCTTAAGATGATCTGTTACAGTGTGAACAATGAGAAGACTTACTATTCTCCAAGCTATTAAATGCACTGTCTTATTTCTTGCAGCTATAAGAATGACTACAAACAAATGTTTGTAAAACTAGATAATGACTGCTCATCTAAAATTACTTGGACATATTTAAACAGTATTTCAAGAGATGATTCAGATAAAAACTGGGGGAAAAAACTTGTAAAGACTGTATATCTGATCCTAAGTATTATTATAACAGTTATGGACAAATGTAATTATTATCACAATGCTCTAAGAAAACTGAGGTCTGGTCTCACAATCTCGCATAAGCAGAACTGTGTACAGTTTCAAGGAAGAGCTATCTGATTCACAGGTTTTTAAATAACCTTTGAGATTTAGCTACTGGATAAGAGTTGACTAAACACACATTGGTATTATATTCCATTTTCATGTATGCCTACTAAATGACCAGGTTATAATTTTGGAAATCTTAGCTCATGGAGATCAGAAATCTTCATTAGATAAATTATAATAATAATTAATAATAACTTTAAAACTATGAACTTTCTCAAAAATACCTCTTACCTCATACTTCTTACCAACAAATAACCAAAATGGATCAAAGTGAATTTCAAGATGCTCTTCAATCTTTTAAAGTCTTTTGTAAAATCTCTCTATTTATTCTGGAGTGACACTGGCCTGAAAGATGTATTTTTATGAAGCCATGTGAAGTTCTAAGTACTTTAAGCTTTTAGTCCAATGTGGCATTCTGTTTGAATGAGTGTTGAGAAGATAGTCAAAGAGTCTAAGCTAGAAATAACTTTAGAGCATTTATTTTATAACTGCTTTGTGGGTAAAAAGACTAGCTGGGAGAGTTGGTCACTGGTATCCTCAGTACATAGCGCTGAAGTGATCAAATTGGTGGGATTAATCTGAGTAATAACATACTGGAATACCGAGATACGTCTCTAATTTGTCCAGTCAGGTAACCAACACATCTTAACTCATAATATATTTAAAAATTAATAAGCGACCTTTTTAATTGAGAGTCTACGATGTTTAAGGCACCGTGCTAGCCAGCTTTTGTAGAAAAGAGAAACCCATACTTCTTGAATTATTTCTTCAAATGTGTTAGGCACTATGATAGAAGCTTTACTAAAGTTATTTTATTAATCTTCACAACAACCCCAAGAAACAACCAATAACCTCCCCTATTTTTACAAATGAGGAAATGAAGACTAATACGCAGCACTGCCAAGTTATAAATCCAAGTCTGGTCCACTTTAAAGTCAGGCTCTGTCTGCTACCCTCAGGCTGTAGAAACTACAGTCATCTCCCTGCCCTAAAGGAGATCCCAGTCATAGAGCCGAGATAAGATACACAGGACTCAAGGAGTAATAGTAAAGTAAGATAGGAAGTGATAAAGGCTTCCTAGTTTTTAAAGAAGCTAATCCTAGATAAAAAGGATCCTTCGGTGTTAAGGACCTATTGCACTGTCTCTATGCACTTCCCGCAAAGTAACTCTGACCCAAGAAAAGTTAAACTTCAAAAGCTTAAAGCAAAATGTGTATCTTTAAATGATCTCATTGAGATTTATGAAGATTTCTGCATGTTCGAACCAAATGACCTATGCGTAGTCTGTGTATATGCAGTCTGCTATGCAATCTTTTAAAACAAATATCCACTTTTCTCCTTGATTGTTCACAGGATAAGAGGAAAAAAATGGACATTATTGGGGTCTGATACATAGTTCTCAGAATTCCAGATATGCGACAGAGATGCATTATTGATGTAGGACACACAGCACCATGAATATGGAAATTCACGAAATTTCAGAACCATACTGGGAATTCACTCACCAACATATCTAGTAAACAAGCAAACAAATCCCTGTGGAAATATCACTCCGGACCAGGTCAGGTGGGAACACCTAGCAGTCAAGTCCTGCCACCAAACGCATCTGAATGGTGGTTCTCAAATGAAATGCGTTACTACTGCATAATTACCATTTCAATTATATCCTTCATAAACAGAGCAGGTTTATTTGTGATTTGCTTTAATTAGGTAATTTTAGTTTCATTTCTTTAGTAATTGATTTGAATACAACAGAATTAATAATTGCCTCATATCTGTACACACATTTCTTTTCAAACAAGGGCTATCTGACAGCACTCAGACAGATGAAGAGCAAAAATATCCAGTCAGTGATGTTGAGATCTTGTGTTTTATCGGCAATGCTTTGAGCTTTTTTTTTTTATTATTATTTCTTGTTGATTAAAAGCAGACTAAAAGCATGTCCTTCCAAGAAGACTATTTGATATAACATGTTGGTGCGAACTGTTTCTTAGTTATTTGATTCAAGTTCTTTCTCATACTCATTATCTAACAAAAAAATAATAGCTACCATTCTGGTTTACTTACCACATGTCAGTCACCATTCTGGAGACTTTACACATATTATTTCAAATGCTCACCATTCCTCTGATAAGGTAGATATTAATGTCCCTGTTTTACAAACCGAGACTTCACAAGATGAAATATCTGCCTAAGTGTCACACATTTGATACATATCAGAACTCACTTTTTTATACTATAGAGGGAGGGCAAGAGGAAAATTCATTTAATTCTGAAATTTTTTAAAAATATGTTTATTATTTTCTAGTAACAAATAAAATGCTTAAGTAATGCCAGGAAGAGTAGATTCTTCTAAGACTGCTTAAATAAATAATAAGTTTAAGCTTTAATGAGCACATTGTATGTTAAATGTGAAAGCATTTCAAATAATATATTTTACAAATAAAATATGTTACTTTTAATAGGCTTAAAATGTTTGTTTTCTTAAGCAAGTTAAACATAAATCCTGACTTTGTTTTTATTATTTATGGGCTTAATATACCTTTCCTTTAACAATAATACATGTGTAAACTTCATCTCACGTCTGATAAATTTTTACTGCAGTATTATCACAAGGTTAATTTTAGAAGAGTGTTTTAGTGGGTATAAGGCACCTAAGAATTCTAAATCCCTGACAGAGTAGGATCTCAAGAAAGTTTTCTGAAACACTCAGGGCTGATGTCTTAGATACTTCAGGAGGAAAATGGAAACACAAGAGAGCAGAGAACAAAATCTGGATGCAAAACCCCATCTGATCTGCTCGATATCAAGGTCCTTCTTCACTGCCACCTCCTAAGAGAGAAAAAGAAGGAGGAAAAGGAGGAGGAGGAGGAGGAGGAGGAGGAGGAGGAAGAGGAGGAGGAGGCGGCGGCGGCGGCGGCAGAGGTAGAGAAACTTCTGACAAGCTTATGGTCTCCCTAATTCCCCAACACCCTTTTCCACTGAAATGAAGTAAAAAGGCAGTTGAGGAACAAGACCAAAGTTTACTGCATCAGTGATAATACAGGAAGACAACCAGTTAGGATATCTCTCACACACAGTATATATTACACAGTCACTTTCACAAAAGATAAAAGCAATAGATTAGTCCAAGATGACCATCAGTAACGCCACTGTTTTCTGACAGCAAACAACCTATTCTAGGTACAACTGACTTTTTACACTGCTTCAATTTTCCAGCCTTTCTAGTCTGAAACCTTTAGGGCTCCAGTTCTTCTCAACAGTCTACCCTCATCTTTTATTCCCTGACTTTCACAGATCTGAGGAAATCTACTTTTTATTATCGAATCTCAGTATTTATCATTTATCTTCTACCAGAAACCATTCTTATCTTACTGCTACATTCCTCATCCTTCAGTCAGGTAGCTTCTTTAATTAACTTATAAATTCAGATTCTTATGTTTTCTGAAAGAAGACAAAAAAGGAGGGAAAGATCCTATACTTCATTTGCTCTATTTCTCCCTCCACATCTACTAATTCTGGTGGATTCTGTGGCTTGTCTCTCACTTCTGAATTCACCCTTTTTATTCTTTCTTTCCTTTTGAGCTAGGTCTCTTCTATGTTCCCTTCTATATTTCCCTTCTATATTCCCTCCTATATTCTCTTCTATATTTCACACTTCCATTCCTTCCTCTCATATAATTTATTTTCACAGGTCCTACTCCCATTAGCAACATACCAGCTGTCTTGCTAAAAACAGTGTATCTTTAAAAGTTTTAATGTAAAACATTATCAGTACTCAGTGGCGTTTTATATTTATGAAAATGAAAAGGAGACTAAGGCTCTTTTAAAAAAGTAAACTTAAACAAGGTAGATGAGAGTATCTAAGTATAAGTTTTAACTTATTCTACTCAGATTTCTTTTAGTATAATTCTGCAGCGTTTCCTTACCATTACCAGAGTATACTTATATATACGTTATTTACTTTACGACTTCTCACAGTATGAATGACTATCACTCAAAATTTCAGAGTATATAACTTTTTCTGGACATTCCACTGTATCATAACAATTAAGAAAATATGTTCAGACTAAATCTAAAATAATATTTAATAAGTCTGTAGACAGCATCTGTAGATGAGAATATCCCTGACCAGTATTCTTTATCAATGATAGTACATTTTGATGAGTCTATGATATCTGAAATTTCAAGGTCAGACTTATGTGATCAGAGCATCATTGGCTTTCTTACAGAATGAGTCCATACTTTATTTCTTTGAGAAGATGGTTGACCATATTACTTTTTAATTACACAAGTAAAAGATCTTTTGTAAAGGATCCAAATAATGTAGAACTATTTAGAATAAATGATTAAATACTCTGTTTATCCTCCCATACCCCAAAGTGAAATCTATCAATCATTTGAGTTTCCTTCTTGCTCCTTCTTCTTTGCATTTACTTACATGTGCACACAGGCGCATGCTCGCGCACACACACTTTAAAAAACAAAAATGGCAATTTATATATACAAGCTGTTTGAAAGCAACTTCTTATTAACCATAACTTCTCTGATTTGCTGAAAAAATAACCTCTACAAATTTGTTATCAGACTTTGGACTCAAACTCTGGGACCAACTAAAACTCTCAAATTCATCAAACAATTTTTTATGTAAACAGCCTTACTTAATAACAATTTATGTATAATAATTTATTCTTAAATTGTGTTTTGTTGGGGGGTGGAGGGTGTGTTCCTTTTTTGTTTGTTTTTGTTTCCAAAAAAACTGAATCCAAAAACTATCATTAGGTCATTAATTTGTCATAGTTTAGACAGATGGCAATGTGTAATTCATATTTTGAGAGTTTAAAAACAGCAGACTCACAGAAAATATCTCATATTTCTTTTTCTAGTTCTATTATATCCAAAACAAATCTATCACTGCTTTCGAATATTTTGTAAACATTCAACAATAGAATTCATTTTATATTTCAAAATATTAGAACCAGTGTTTTTAAGATTGTAATTTAAAGCAGTATCTAAAAATGATTATGTACTACTTACCTATTTTTAATACCTAAAAATTCTTAAACGGTCAAATTTCCAAGTGATATGTGGATTATCTAAGTAACCATTTCCAATAGAAATAAATGGACCTGTTTCCATTAGTAATTAAACATATATCCTCTGCCCTAAAAGGTATAGAAATTCTACTTTTCAGTCAAAAAGGTAACAATGGATCGAAAATAAGGCAATCTGTGTCAGATGATCTACGTAGTAAAGATGCTGGCATGTCTTATTCAAAGACTTGTAAGATATGTCTGATAAAATATATATCCATGTGTAAATATTACTTGTTAAAATGTTTGTTTTAAACAACAAAATATGGATCATCACGAAAATTACCATAACAGAAAATGTTTTATATAATGTAGAAAAAACTATGCCTCTTCAGAACCAAACCAGAAATTCTTAAAGTTAATTCAATGGAAACAGAGCAATGTAGTGTCCTAGCACTTCAAAATATGACTGAGCCCTGCATACTGATGTCTTAGTAAAAAGCAGGTAGAGTTGACATCGTCAGGTGTAAGGAGAGCTACAGCTTCCATGATAATAAGAGGGCAATGACAAAAATGTCAAAGGTGTAGACACCCAGAATGTTAATTTATTAGAACGTGACTTTACACTGATTAATTATGTGCTCCTCAAAATATCTGCAGTGCATAAGAAAAGTTAATTGAAGCATTCCATTTTGTACATGCTACTAAAAGCAGTTTTAAATAAGTGATAGAGAACTAATTTTAAAATTATAAGCATGTGGAAGTCAATCTGTAAACTCTAAATGGGCTATATAAAGATATTAGTAATAAAGATGATGATGACGACCATAAAATATTCACAGAAACATTTACATTAACCTCGAGTCGACTAAACAAAATTGTATAGAATCAGAAAACTTAAGAGCTATTTAGAATCTTAGAGATCATCTTTTGAGGGGCTGATCTAAAGATTACAAAATTCTTTTTAGAGTGAGACATGGTTAAAATAAATGCATACTCAAACAGAAAAAAAAAAATCACAAGAATGATTTCAGAGTTATTTCAACATCTAAGAAATTAAGTTTCCAAACTTCCTCAAATAGATCAGAAGCACATTATTTAAGTACACATATGGAATATGCTAAACTTAAGTAGTTCTTTAATTCAACAAATAGTGACTGGGCTCCCACGATGCCCCAGTATGACACTCTATACTGAGGATGAAAAGATGAGGCATGGTCATTTCCCCCAAAGATTCACATCTAGAAAATCTCCAATTAATTTCTTTGTAATCAATGTATTCCCAAAATAAAGCTGTATGCTTTGAAAAATATTCTTAAATTAACACTCAGTAATTAAGATAGCCCTCCCTATTACCTAAATTAAACTAGCATAATTTTCTATAAAATCTCTTTGACATAGTCAGATAGCTTCAATGATTTCATGAAACTGCTGTGATGTTTGCTCCTCCTGACCTATAAACTGAAGCTCTTCTAAATCCCCAGCTAACTTAAGGTGTCTTTCTCAGGTGGCAGTGCTATTTTCCATCTTCATTTATAATAGATATTAACACCTCTTAAACTACACCTCCAATCAACATTTCTGGGAATGGAAGTCTGAATTTATAATAATAGTTGGGTTATCCTTTATAGGCATTAAAAGATTGCTTTCATAGAGTTAAGCTATAAAATCAACATTTAGCAAATCTAAAGCAGAAATGTAAAATTACACTAAAGAAAATGAATGCATCTTAGGATGGCAAGAATTGGTTGTAACCTGATTATATAAAGTAATATAAGTTAAACACTAAACCTGGGGAATTTAGCCAAGAAAGTCAAGGAAAAAAAAATGACTCTCAGAAGTATGTTGGCTGCATCTATACCTAGGGAATCTAAATCCATGTCCATTTAAGAGAGAATGAACTGGAGAAAAGACTTCAACCATAACGATCCAAATGGCAATGTATCTCTATTGTGATGCCGATCATATTAGACTCTCTTAATCTGATGCCATTAAATATTTGAATTATAGAACTACTCCCTTTGTTCTGATTTCTTCCTAACAAAATGATCTTCTCTGATGACCCGTACAGGTCAATTCACAAGAACAAAATGATCTGGTCAAATCAAATGATCCAGAGCCTATGTTCATTGGTTGGGGTTTTTTGTATGTTTTTTTGTTGTTGTTGTTTTTAACCAAAAACTGACATTCTGATTCTAAATATCAATTTTGTAAACTTGTTTAATGTGAGTCAACTCTGAGATATGAATCCGCTCTCAATGTGCTGTCAAGCAAGTTTTGGAACTTGCAAGGCTGAGACCCAAATCTGGCATTATAAAAAATTTCTTGGGGAAATGTTATCCTGTGGGAACCTATCTTAAAAGCTGGTTGTATTTTTTGTCTGTTTCATTGGGCATTTTCAAATTTATACACTTTTGAAGAACTCTTGACAGTAAAAGGTAAGAAGCAATTCATTCATCTATAATGGATATAAATCATGGTGAGCACATCACACTTATTTGCTTCTAAACTCAATAAAATTATAATATCTCATATAAAATATAAATTCATTTGCACCCTGAAAGATAATGTCCTTCTCTACAAAAAAAAAAAAAAAAAACCGAACATATTTCTTGTGCCCCAGCATCAGCAGTGCATCACACAAAGTAAGTGCTTAATAAATGTTGGCTGGATCAATGTTTGAAAGATGAAAAATATCTCTCTAGAGAGTTCTGAATCTCCACATACAGGAAATCTCAGATGAAGTATTTCCATCATTAACATTCATTTGGAATTCCACAGTGTCTTGGGTAATCAGAGCTTACATTCTTAAGATGAAGTTCCATAATAGATATTTTGAGGCAATAAATATGTTAATTAAGATGTTATCTATACTACACTTTTCCCTCTAGGTAATTTTACCCCAGGGGGCACAATACCATAAACTTTTAAAACTATTAAGTATATACCAAATCATTTTCAAATAATATATATCTTATGCATTATGTATATGTATATTTACCTCAAAGCTTTCAAAAAAGCTCTGGATAAAAGTAATAAATTCCTTAACTATTAATGTGCTAGAACTGGCTGGTATTGAGTTAACAAATCTTTCCTTATATATTTTAAATTATATGTTTATATGTAAAGAAACAGGTTATAAAGACAAATCATTACAGTAGAGGCATTGGAGTATTTGGCATACGTTAGCCTTAGGATTTTTTAAAATGTACAACCATAAAGGTTATGATATTAAATATACAACAAAATTTTAAAGACAAGGGCCGGCATATTTTGTTTAAAAATCAGTGAGTCAATCACATCAACTAATCTAATTTCTGAGACTAGCATAAAAGGACTCCACTAAGCAAAGAGAGTTCATTAAAACCTGTGCTCATACATTTCAATAGAGAATTCTGATTTAATGGGGCAACTGGGGAAGTAAGGTCACTGATCAAATGCTGAGAATTACTTAGGAAAGAATTTTTAAGAAATATTAAACTACTGTTAAAGTAATACAGGATAGAAAGAAACCAAACCACAAGCTACCTATTCAATTTCTCTAATTAGAAAAATTCACACTTGAGTCTAATCTATCTACCTGCCGGATTGCTATCCTCTCCCAAATTCCATAGGTGCTTCAAACTCTCTGTATCCTGAATTAAACTAAATGGAAATATTTGCCTAGAAACCTGCTCCAGTATTTCTCTTACACAAGATATTCCATCATCTTACCTTGATTAATTCCAGAATTAATTCTCATCTCAGGTCTCAAATTCCTATCCTAGACTCCAACTTTACACTCTAGAAATACCAATCTGCTTGTATTCCCCAAAACATGTTATTTCTCAGCTCCCATTGTGGGTGTGCTTACTGAAAAAGCCTTCTACTTCTCTCCTAAATTCTATTCATTTAATAAGTCTCACCTCAAACAGCCTCTCCCTCGAGATAGTCTTCAGAACTAGCACTCCCCTCGCTCCCCATAATAATCAGAATGCTGAGCTTACCACAGCATAATGCCCTGTTTAGATGTCTTTCAAACTAGAGTGTAAGCTCCTGGAGGACAAACAGGGTATATTATTTATCTTTGCATTCACCTTACAGTGCCAGACACATAAAAAGTAGCCTATAAATACTTGTTGAATTAATCAACCAGAACAATACAACATGTCAAATGCCTATAAGTGATAGGCATTATATTAATAAGCGTACTTCAAGTTTCAAACGCTTAAACTATTACTCTCAATATGCACAATTAGCAACCATCAGTCCTACAACTTGATGAATGTCATCAAATGAGAATGAATGGTATTACCAAAAGCATCAATAAAGTGAAATTTTAGATGCAGACTTTCTAAAAAAGAACTGACTCTAGATATGAATAGGTTACTCTGTTAAGAGGACTTTATCTTTTTCCATTCTTAACAACCTATGTCTTTGGAGCACTGAGGGTAAGTAATGATTTTTCTTTACATATAACCAAAAACATAAAACTCAGAAACCCAATAAAAAATTTTTCTAATATAAAGACAAACTACTTTTTTCTTAACTGAAATTTGCATAGATGCTTTAAATAATAAAAGGTCTTTTTCTTCGATTCTTACCATAAATTATTAGAAATGCCTGCCTCTATTCCATGGACATATGTAGTAAAAACGAAAGAGTCAAAGACCTGAATTTCAAACCAATCTGGATTTGAAAACAAACTCTTTTTCTTATGAGTCATAGGTCGATGAAAAACTAACTTGACTACTCTGATAGCAGCAGTGATTATTATTATTTATTGAATGTACCAGAAACTCTTCTAAGCATTTTGCATATATTGCTTCAATTTAAACCTCACAGCAATCCACTGAGGCAGATATTGCTTATCCCCACTCTACAGATAAAGAAACTGAAGCTCAGAGATGTGAAGTGGCATGCCTAAGGTCACACGGCAAGTCAGTGGCAAAGTAGGACTTCTAACACAGGCCTATATAACTCCAAAGCTTGTGTTTTTAACCATTTACAACCTATAGTTTCTGAGCCTTAGTTTCCTGTGCTACAAAATGGAGTAACTACTTACCTCGCAGAGCTGTTAAGGAAACTAAGTGAAATAATAAGATGCATATAGCATAGTGGTGGGCATCCCATCTACATTCAACAAATTATGCCCTCTCCTTTCATTCCAGTGTGATTAAACATTTATGATATGGGAAATAGTTCCTAAATACTCCTTATCTATTTCAAAGCAGAGATATTCTGAGTATTAATTAATTCACAAAAGAAAAGTACTACTGATCAATAAATATATTTTATATAAACAGAAAGGAAAAAGGCAAAGAAAACAACATGTCCTACTCATTTTAGGACTGTGACCCTGCTATTGATCATTCAGAACATTGTAAGATCAGAATATATCACTACTCAAAGATAGGAGAGAAGAGCATGAGACGCAGAGATCTCAATTCATCACAGCTTCAAGGAAGGCTCTCAATAGAACCTAATTAATCATTTACATTTAAAAAAAAATCTGGGGAAGACGGATTTAGACAAAGATAGAGGCACAAGGATAACGCTTCTACAGTAAGTTGTTTTATTTCTCGAACACAGACTTTTATTCTAACTTTGAAGCAGTCTGAAAATGGAGAGAAGGGAGAAATGAGGTACAAAGAAAACATACAGCACAGTATTTTTGTAATTAAACCCTACACATCTTCTATTTTTATAATTCTTTTTTTATTAAGTTTACTGGGGTGACATTGGTTATAAAATTACATAGGTTTTGACTGTACAGATCTATAACACATCACCTGTATATTGCATCGTGTGTTCACCACCTGAAATTGAATCTCCTTCCAACACCATATATTTAACCCCTTTTCTCCTTATCTACCTCCTTCTCCCCCCACCCCCTTTCCCTTTGGTAACCACTAAACTGTTGACTGTGCCTATTAAATTTTTGGTTGTTTGTCTTGTTCATTTGTTTCTTTCAGTTTTATATACCACATATGAGTGAAATCATGTTTCTCAACTTTTTCTGTTTGACTTATTTCGCTTAGCAAGACTATCTCGAGATCCACCCATGTTGTCACAAATGTCACATCTTGTCTTATGGCTGAGTAATATTCCACTGTACATACTTCTTTTAGTTATTTTTTTTTTCCTTTTGGTACATAGCCATGACAATGATAGATATAAAGTAATCAAATCAAATTCTAAAATTTCCTAACAAGTAAAAACTAAATATAAGGTATGTTGGGTGTATACACAAGCCTCAGTACCACAATTCAAAACAGAGTGAGTTTTTACATCAAGCCCATCTGGTGTTATATTAGGGTGTAGCCTATTGAAATCCAACCAAGGGTGACTGCCAAACTAAGCTATATGAAAGCTAGTGAGTTCCATAATCCAAGCTATATTTTTAAAAGCACACTCAAGTATATGCTTAACAAGATTATCTGATATTATTCCATCCTCATAAGAACCCTCTTCTACTTCTGTAACACAGTTTTTGTCATCAAAACATGGGTCAGTATTGGACATGGTGGGCACGCTGAGATAATGACATTACAGAGAAATATCAGTTAAGTAATCTAACTAACCTACAAGGTAATATCACAGTTTTATGTCTCAATCCTGACAACTTCTTCCTTCTGCTAAGAGGCCAAGTGATTTCTTTAAGCTTCCATTTCCACATATGAAAAATGGAAATCATAATATACTTCTGCTTCACTAGGTTCTAAAAACGGCAACTAAGAAAAAAAATAAATAAGTGCAAAGCACTCTAAAAAGAATAAGCTAGATTCTCTGACCTGATTATTGGTCAGAGTCTTGTAAAACTAGAATTACTACTTCTTCCAATTCCATACATGCCACCCAGCCATCAAACTGACTGATAAATAGTATTGACTTCGAACTTGATCCGCGTGAAGGTTTTAAAGTAATAGAAACGAAGTTTGTATTTTGTATTTCATACCATTAAACTATTTCCAAATAAAATTTACTCGTTGGTATTATAAAAGTAGATAAGAAAAATAAGATTAATTATAATTTTCGAACCTTAAAATGTTTTCAAAATAGTCAGCAGCAGGCATAGACCAGTTTGAAACTGATCCTGAAGCAACTTTGCAAGAACTGGAAATGAGCTAACCCAGAAAGAGAAGGAATCACAAAGTAAGTTTCATCTGATGGGCCGAAATACAATATGGATTATTTTTATATTGTTCTGTCTGAGTTGTCTGTCTCAGATTCTTAACTTCCAGATTCTATTTTTAGAATCACTTAACACTGTGTATTTCCAGTAGCCATCAAGGCATATACTGTCATCCCTGACACTGAAGATTGTCAGCAGACTCAATATGTACACTAATGATCTCAGGCAACAATGCTCATCTTCTTATCAAAGACATCCTTATTCCAGAAGAAAAAGTTTGAAGTTTTCTAAGAAAATTCATTTTAAAACATAGGAAGTAGTCATTATAAAATGTTAAGATCACTAATATCCTTTACTTCTTTTTAAGATTATCTTATATCTGAATTTTAAAACCAAAAACTGTCAGGCATTATAACATTTTTAGTTCTCTCCCAAGTCACTGATTCTCTCTTCTAGCACTGTCAAATAATGATAGCTGCTGTCATTATTTTTATACAATAGCTGGCAGCAACTTGTACAGATACCTTTCATCTTAGTATAGTTATCAAATAACCTAAATAAATGACTAGGACCTTATAGTAAAACTGACCACTTTGCTAAAGCCACAATAAGTGAGTTATCACATCTTGTCAATACTTTACGGCCCGAATATTCATTATTTTATAAAAATCAAAGGTTTTAATTATTTTATTTTCTAAGCTGTTTTAAAATAACTTTCTCCCTCTTATACATATACTCCTGTCCTCTCCTGGCTGCTACTGGAGGCTAACATAAAAATTTTCACATTTACCTTAGGCTTTAATACTTTCAATCAAAATTGCAATTCTGTTTATAGAAGCAACAGCCCTTCAGGAAGTATATTTGAAGATGTAAAAAAAAATGCAGAAAATAAATTAAGCTCTTTTCATTTAATAAAGTCAACAAAGCATGTAAGGGTTTTACAAAAACCAGTGATCTTGGATACAAGTGATTTGACAGGTCACAAGCACAAAAAAACTTATTTCAAGTCAGAAAAACATCTGACAGACCGAATCTAAGTCTCTTGTTCAAATTAATAGACAAGAGTCCCTCTCTACCACTATTTGCTTTGGCAATCTAAAATGCTGATATTCTCCTAGATCTAACAGAGAGGAAAAATGGGTATCTTCTCCATCTAACACCTAAGTGGGTAACCTAGATACTGTAAATAGAGGCTACATAAAGGATGCAACAGACAGCTCTGAAGTGAGAGCCAAAATATTTAACCTGCAACTCTTTGGAAAAGAACGCAAAAACATGTGCAGCTTAGCCAAAAACCATGCTAACATGAAATTGCCACAGGCTAGTAAGTTTAAAAAACAAAAACAAAACCTTTCTACCAAACATAATTTTACTGTCGTTGGGTGTGAAAAGCTCAAATGTCAAAAGCACAGCTCTTATTTGCTCAAATGACCATGCCTACACTCTGCACTACTTATTTTAAAATAAATGGGTGAACTGCTTTTTTGAACCTACTACTTGTAAAACCAGAATCAAATTCACAAATAAAGGAGCCAATTAACCAATTAAAAAGCATTCTCCTGCTGACAAACTAGTGGAGGCTAGGGGATGACAGTCAAAATCTATGATTAACATTATTATCTACCCCCCATATTCAATGTTTCTAAAGCCAATAGCTAAATATTTGGCTAACAAAAATTGCACATTAATCTATCTTTACTCTTTAGGAAGTTATACAAAAAATATCTGAGAAATAAAAATCTATTCTGCCAAGGAATTAGTAACATTAATGGCAAAATGTAAAAACTGTACTGCCTACATTAAAGTAGTAGCATAACTTTTACCGAATCAAGCCTACTAGCAAAAAAATAAATTAATGCTACAAGATCCACTATGAGAGATCAGCACTATAATTTAATATGTATTCACTCGCTATTTTTCTTTCTATGTGATAAAGGAATTTTGATGACTGCTTTTAGAACAAAAGCTTCCTAGGAAGTGTTTCATATTAATAAAAAGAAAACTATTAAATAAGTAAATTCACATCGTTCAATCAAAATTTCAAGTCAATAGCTAGAATCACTTAAAGTTAATGAATTGCAAAATGTATTCAATAGTACTCTATGTTTGCTTATAATTCAGAAGTTTTTACTACTTACAAAGCTAGTAGCTTTATAATAACCTTAAGTTTTGAGGACCGTAAGAGGAAAGTGGAAAGAAAAATTTGTTTTCTCTGGTAATCAGAATTAACTTAAGAATACGCTCATAATCCAGTAGATGATTTGGTTTTCTTTAGTTATTAAATCTTTGTTTAAAAAAAGGAAAGAAAATGCCTTGCCTTCACATATCACTCAAATAGAACACTTTTAAATTAAATTAAAACAAGTTACATGTAAGTCAGAAGTCCTTTCTACATAAGAATATAACACATACCAAAAGTATAGGAGAAACACAAAATTTCAAACTGTTTGAGTGGGAATAATACAGAATTTACACTTGATCACTAAACTGATAAAATAGAAGGAAAAACAAACCATGTTCTTAAAGTATTTTGTCTTCTGTCACTGACGGCATATTGACATGTAAATTGCTCTTTTACTACAGAAAAACAATGTTTACTCCATCAATGAAAGACTCTTCGTTAAAAATAGTAGCCAAAACTGTCTATTCCTGTAAGTTCAAAACATCCTTCCAAATTTTCTGTTTTTCTCTATTCTAAAACAAAACTTTCACTTTGTTAGAGAAATAGATGTAAATGAGTTTTACAAATTTTTCAATTACACTTCACTTCCAATGCTTTAGAGAAAAACTTTCACATTAAAAAAAAAAAAAAAGCAAGTAACACTGTAACACTGCAATTCTACCACTAATGGATTAACTTTGTACCAAGGCAATATTAAATTATTTCTTTTTTTTTTTTTACTGTGAAGAGTCCTTTGGAAGTGACCTGTTTCCATCTTTTTTTTTTTACCCAACAACAACAAATCTAGTCATAAACCTGGCAAGTCAAAACAATAACCAGCAAAGCCTAACATTTCTTACCTGATACAGGTAAGCACCAGCTCCCAAATGCCACCTTGGGATAGTTCAGACTAGTAAGCAAGCTCATGTTTTATGATACTAGAATGAACAGGAATAAATCTCTGTTGTTCTTTCTTTAGCAAAATCTATAGCAGCAGCTACACCACACTGCGAGAGGACCCCACAGACCTAACAAATTCACGTCTGTCACTAGAGAAATAGAAAAAAAAAAAATCATAAAATGAAGACTTACTGCTTGTCATGTGACTTGGTGAGGCATGCTGTCCATTGGGTGTGCTTGAGGTGAGGTCAATTGCCATACTGGAGTGCTCCCTTTCAGGTGAAAGCTCATTGTCACCTGCTTTCACAAAATAAAATCTTTTGGTTTCTGTTCATCGTCATATAAAATCTAATTAGCAACTTTGTTTCATACATGCAGTGGCATGAATAGCCTTGAAATTTTAATGTAATACATTTTTTCCCTTAAAAGAAACTATAAGGAAATATCATTTAGAAATATATAGTAAATGAACAAAATGATGAAAAACCACAACTAGCCCACAATAAAAAAAAATTAGAAAATTTCATCATCACAGTAATCTTAACTGTAAAATAAGAAAAAGTGAAATAGTTGACTTTTAAAGTATCCTTTAGTTGAAAAAAAATGTTTCTTTTAACTTCTAATTTAATCATTAAGCATACGGTATTTATAATAAGCATTTTCCAAAATACTAGCTATCAGAGTTGGATGTTTGAAAGAATTGGCTAAAAACATGTCAACTGAAGGAAGCTAATCCTCTTTCACATTATGTGTCTGAAAAATTAGGTTACAGAGTAGTAAATATTTAGTATATGCCATACTAGTAGATATATATGTAGCCTGATCTAGTCTAAACTTAGTTAATCAAATACGAAAGTGTGGATCTGCTAAGCTACTACTGATTTACATGTTATCTTTAATATAGTTAAGTATATTTCTACATTTCCTTCTTATTTCACTTGTGTGCTGTTATTTTCTCTAATGTAATGGTAAAGCTGTGAACAAGGAGAAAATAAGAGTATTGAATTCATCATAAAAACTTATAATGGAGAAGTTAAAATATAGGTAATACAAAAGCATAATTTTATTACCAATAAAAAATTAATGAAAATGAATACTTACATGTTATATAGCCATCAATAGCCTCTGTTTCCATAGTCAAAGTGCAGTGCTGCAATACAAAAGATTATACTCTTAACACAATGATTCCTTTCAGTTCTGCCATTAAAATGCTTAACTTATTTGAAGCTCCAAGCAGTTAGCCCATGTTGCTGCTGCTGCAACCTGTGCCCAAGAAACATACTACAATGTACTGTATGTGCTCATTTGCAAGTCACTGAACTCTTTCTGCAAATGATCTG
>NW_006433946.1:2349680-2352488 GCF_000325575.1 Pteropus alecto
GAGATGGGCTGTAGCAAGAAAGGAATGACTCCCTTAACCAGAATTGACTTGGTTGAAAGAAAAAAAAATAAATAAATAGGGGGTTACATCTGAAACGTGCCAGCTTTAACTGGGATTTAAGTATTTTACCATTCACTACTTCCCACAATCACACTGCAGTTTGCGGACTTCCCTAGTATACAGATAGCTCTATTCACAATTGTTGCAAGTTGGTTCATCATGTTCTAATAGGGAGGGGGGAGGGAAAACAAACATAAAACAAAACAAAACAAAAAAACTTAGTGCCCAAGTGTGTCTCTAAGATTTCTGCAGCAGTTACCCAACTCTCGGACTTGTATTGACATTTTAGCCTACCCCAAGTTCTGTGTAAGCACCTGTTCAATGTAACCTTAATTTCCTGCCAGACCATGGTTGGATATAAATGCCAAGCTTACTTAATACATTCTGATTTTTAAAAATTTCATAAACTTTTGCTGTTGGGAAGGGAATCACTTTTTTAAAGTTTGGGGAATTATTCTCATGCACCAATGACGCAAAACAAGAACTTAATTCTCAGAAACAAAAGTAAGTTGTATGAGATGACACCCCCTAGCTTTGATTTTACATAATGAAAAGATCGATAAGCTAACTGTATTCTTTGAAGGAAAAAGTTTAAAGAATTGACATGTCCTGAGGAGATTTTTACTTTTTTTTTTTTCTTTGGCCCTGGTCCTTTCTGCCTTTAGTTTCAAAACTCTCACTGCACCAGCAGCTAAATTATTCACAATGAGCCATTTCTGTATTGATCGCCAAGTATATTTAGCCCTGGCTCCTGGAATTTCTCCATTACTTACTGGAAAACAGGCAGCTTCACTTCTTGTCTCCAAAACCACTTCCCTTCTCCCTCCCCTCCCCTTCTTCACCACCACCCTCCCTACCCCCCAAAAAACTTTTCTTTCTTTATGGAATAATCAGATCAAATTCCCAACTCAGCCACTACATAGCACTTAAATTTCAACCTGCTGTACTGTTATCAAATTCTTTTAAATTATGATTACATAAGGCTTTAAAGAAAGGCATCTGTAAAGTTTAAAAGGGGCGCAGTTCTTCGGATATTTTACAAATGAGTTTATCTCTTTAAAAATGTACACATTTAACACACACATATTAAAAAAGAAACGTCAGGGAGAAGCGAAAGAAGTCTGCCCCATCAATGAAATGGTTATTAACCCTCGGGAGAAGGAAAGAAGGAAAAAGAAAAAGAGAAAGAGAAACGAAATGTACATACAAAAGAAATTGTCCTTTGATTAAAAAAGATTCATCACCATTTCCAGCTCTGTCGGGAGATCTCAGCTTCTTCTAACCCCTCAAAGAGGAGGTGACAATGTCGGGCTGAAGATAAACGGAGAGAGAAAGAAAGAAGTTTTTTGTGTTTCCCCCTTCGCTTTCCCTCCCTTGTCCCCTCCAAGCCAAGCCCCCTGCAGAGTTCAAGGCGAGGAGGAAGGAAAAGCACTTTACAGGTGGGTCATTCCGAGCCCAAATCCAGCAAACAGATCGGCTGATAAACAAAACCAAGAAATGAGAGAGAAGGAACACCCCCCTTCTCCTCCTCCTCTCCACCTCCTTCTTTCACCCCTCCCCCTCGTCCCTTTGGGATGGTCTAGTAGGAAAAGTCACTCAGGAATGGCACCACGTACTTTCAGGAAAGAGGAAAAAGAGAGAGACAGAGGTCAGTCAGTGCTACAGCAATGCGATTAACAAGAAGAGAAAAAACTTGATCCACCGGTTCTTTAAGAATCGACCAAAAGCTAAGACAAGAAAACTGAAAGAAAAGGGGGAAATTAGAGGGGAGGGACAGTCAGGCAGAACCCAGCAAGGAACCTAGGCCAACTTCACAGGACTGTTTTTCGCCCTTGGCTAAATGAGTAAATAAATAAATAAACAAACAAATAAATAAATCTTAATTCCATCTCTTTCGCCCATACTAGAACCTGTCAAAGTGATTTAACTGCCGCTTTTTTAACATGTGTCATACCTGTTTTATTATTATTATTCCAACAAAATCTGGATATTACCTTCTATCTAGACAGCTACAATTTACTCCAGGCTACCCAACCTTTCTTGGAATTCAAGTTAAAACAAAGCAAAACAAGTCCAAATCCATGACAGCTATAGAGATGAGAACTGATTAATCGATTAACATCCCAGAAAGATTACAAGGAGGGGACGATAAATTAAAGCAGAGGACATCATCTTCAACCCGATTCCCTGAGCGTCCTTTACAGAAATTATTACCCTAATCATAACCACAATCCATCCCTCCCGGAGAAAAAAATATATTATTATTATTAATTATTATTATTATTATTACTGGTTAACAGCAACAAGTCATTTGATCACAACACAGTGCAAACGAGATGCTATATAATTACACTTAACTTTGAAAACACTCCCCCCTTTGCAAATCAGACACACATTTATATATAATCTATGAATCAGAAGACAAAACAAGAGCTGTTCTTCACCACGCAAAAGCCAAGCGGAGATTTACCTCAGCAGTGCATGCAGTAAAATAATCCCATCACCCTTTTGTTTGTGTTTACTGTTAGTGTGTCCTCTCTCTTTCTTTCTTTCCTGTGCCTAACGTGTGTTTGTGCACTGCAGTTGGTGGTGGAAACTAAGGCAGTGGATCTGTAGCTAAGGGTAATCCTGTTTTTACTTCCTCCATCTTCAGCGAGGAGCAGGGTTAGCCCGGGACAGCTGGTCAAACCCCGAGAAACCGATCCGCCGGAGCCCGAGCACATCTCCCCCGCCGGCCGGGCTCGCGCA
>NW_006433946.1:2352734-2383918 GCF_000325575.1 Pteropus alecto
CCCCCGCCCCGCGGGCCCCTGGACGGCGGCCCCGGCCCCCAGAGAGGTGCCACAGGTAACCCGCTTCCGAGAGTGCCACGAAGAGTCCCCTCCCACCCACGCCCCCTGAGTCACAATAAATCTCACATTTTCTGCCGGCTGCGAAGGAAGGATTGCAACGGTGAGGGGACGTGCATTTCAGCCGCGTGAAGTTTTCTTTCAAACTGGGATTTGTGGTGAGGCCGGGCGAAGGGAGCGGACTGCGATCCAGGCGCCCGACGCGAAGCTTCGGGATCGGCGTCCTGGCCCGAGTCGAGGTGTGCGCGTGGACCCACCCACTCGGGCTTCGCAATAAACTATGCGGTACAGTTTTCAGTAAACGGCACCGCTAGACCAGGACACGAATCAGGGTAGAGGGGTCCTTGGGAATGGATTAAGAAGGAAATTTAGGTCTGAAATGAAGCTCAACTATTACTGTTTGGAAAGTGCTTTACAGTGCAGGTTTAAAATTAAAGTGTTTACTTGCTTTTTCTCCCCCAGGCAGCTGCCACACCCACCAGAGTTCAAGGAGCAGGTGAGGTTCCAAAAGTTGTTAGGAGTAAGGTGTTGCCCATCAATATCATCAGTTACAGCTTTTATTATTTGAGAAGAACTTATATGGATCCTCGTGTTAAATGCATGTTCTTTCTACAAATGGTAGCGTTTAGCATCTTTCCTGACCACATTTGCAAAAAATGGGAATAGAGACTTCTATAATTAAAGGGAAAAGGAAAATGAAAGGAGCTGAAAATACTGAACTGCGTAGTCTGGGTGGCTTAAGTTTGAAAACACATGAAATTATCAGGACTGCCAAACAGCATTTCTGAGAAACCATATCGCAGATTGTGAAGAAAATCAATGCTGAAAGAGTAGGAGCAGGCACCATACTCCTACTCCTTTCAAGAATCCTAGAAATAGTTGCTGACGTGGTTCCACCTTCCCTCCCCACTGAGGAAGGAGAAATGATACATTGAAAATAAAATCACGATCCGTATCTTAAGCACCACTCTATGTCCGGGAAATTTTTGAGAATGTCTTTTCTTTAGGTTTTGAGATGGGTTGAGAGTTCATTAACATTGATACACACTAAATAATGGGTACCATATAACTTGTATAATACTAAATTGAGATTTAATGATGAATTACTTTTTAAAAGTTTGTTTCATACATTGTATTTATTAAACAACAATTGTGCCAGTATTAAATTATGGAAAATGATGCCATACAGCTAACGAGATTAACCGATTTGCAGTTCCTGAGAGTTATGCATGTTGGTAAAGCTAATTTTTGTTTAACCTGTCAATTATGTAAATAAAAGTAATTTTCCTCAAGTCATATTTGGGAAGACAACATACAATTCCACAAATCATTTTAATCATCCCAATAGGTAGCAAAAATTTTAATCAAGTTATCTTAGAAAAGTGGAATGTTGCTCATACTATATAAATTTCCAGTATATAAAAGGTAACATAACTTCTCTAAATTGCCATAAATCCCTCCCAAAAGCTAAGCCTAAGTGTTTAAGTATCTGCAAAGTTATGGAGGTTCTTAGTAAAGATAAATTAAAACATATTAAAAATTAAGAGGAACTATCTGGATAGTTTAAGCAATTTAATTATTTATTAGAAGAGGATCAATTGTGAAGTCTTAAGGAATCATCCTCAAGTTCCCCAAAGCTACCACTGTTGATAAAGTCTTTGCCCCCTGGCTGATTAGAGCTTAATTTAGCTCCCTTGAAAGACTATCCTTCTCCTGAGTTACTTTCATTGGCTCCCTAATCACCAGAGGCACACTCTCTCCCTCTAGTGGCTAAGCATAGTGGACACTATGTTTGGTACTCTTGTCTCCCCAAGAATGGGAAATTTGGGCAGATGGGCAATGGCTCCCAAATTTTAGAATGGCCAAAATCTCATGAGCACTGTGGGGATTAGACCATTTTGGGAAACTTGTTCCTCTTTTGAACATCTTATGTTGCTTTCCCATTTGCAGGTCATGATATAGCCAATTCACCTCAAAGAAGACAAGATTGTTTACATACTAAAATTAGGGGTTCTGTTTCATCCTCTGCACTTGAATATTCCTGGCTCTGAGACTGAGTTCCACTCATGGGAAGGAATGTTTGTATAAACTGTATTAATTCACATTGTTCACAATTTTTCTCAACAGTATTTTCATAGCAGTTAGAGAATATATTTCTGTTGCTGTACTATACTGTACACATTTTAAAAGCATAGTTAGACTATGCATAAAAATGTCCCACCAATGAAGTGCAATACTGTACTCTTTGCCTACTGTATCCAGTTGGATAGTTAAATCTCACCTTGGGGAGGGAGTGAGAAGGTGGGGAGAAACGTACCTGACCCCACCTCTTTTCACATAGCTGGGTCTTTCTGGTCCTTTCTGTACCATCCTATCAAAACTGCACCTTCCCTGGACCAACCTCTATGTTAACACCGTGCACATTTCCTTCATTATACAATTTGTAAATATTTTTTTCATTTGTTGAGCTTTTAAAAAACAAACTCCCTCACTAGAATGGCATCTTTTTAAGGGCAGAGATGATGCCTATCCTGCTAACACTTGTTTTCTCAGAACTGGCACAGTATTTGGCACGAGTTGGTACTCAATAAACATTTACTGAATGGATGAATATGGAGCTAATCACATACTCACCTAGTTTCCATGGGTTAAACTCTGTTTTCAAGGGACAAAAAGGGTAGAGTATCACAGATACATTCTCATTCCATAAAGAATCTGGTCCAATCTTGAATCACAAGTCATGTTACAAATATCTATAACAGATCAGCTCTGGCTTATGGACCATGTGAAGCATGTAGATGCCTTTGTACTTATAGTATAAATTTTACAAGTATAAATAGAAGTGATTACAATTGTATATTAATATAATTTTGAGTAAAATACATTTATGTGACCCCTCTGTTTCATAAACAAATTATTTCATGTTAATACCTGATAATTCAGGGACCAGGCTGACTATCAAGGAATGCAACCACTAAATGCAATTAGTAAAAGAAAAAAGTTTAAAAGGTGGTGTAGTTAAATGGTATATTATGAAATATTAGTTTTGTTTTCTTTAGATGGTTTATTTTATCTGTTTTAGGTTTAAAAACCCTAGTTGGCTTTTTAAAGAATTTAGATAAAAGTGTATTTTTGTTTGTTCAAGGAATTAACTCCACGTTTTTAACTTTTGCTTTTGTTCCTAGCAGAAGGTAGGAGGGGACAATTCAAAACATTGCAATACTTTCCTAATAACAAAAAAATTGGAGGCTAATTACATATTAATTTTTTTTTATTTAGATGGCATTATTGTGCTAGATATAGAATGTAATCATCCAGACTAGGTACCCTAAAATAACCTGAATCCCTGAAAAAGATTAACAAGCACACATAGGCACAATGTTTTAAAACTGATTACTTGTTTTATTTTTGTTAGATGTTACTCCCTTTGAAGTGATGTTCTCTTTTTAAGCAGGCTATGGAGCAATGTTCTCACTTTCTCCTGTCAACCTAGATTGGCACTATGAAGAAGCAAGGAAGCCAGAATTTGAACCATAGTTTCAAAAGAAGCATTCTAAGATACCAAATCCTGTCCATAAGTAAGGCATCTTAATACCGCCCAACTTTGCCTCCCTGACTAAATTGATAGTCTTGGGTTCTGGGTGGCACGTGAGTTCCACATGGTAAGAGTCTTCTCATTCTATCTATCTTGAACAATAGTTTTGTTTAATAATTCTTAAGAGTGTCACTTTACAATTAGAGATAGGCTCTTACACAAATACCTATGTCCCTAGAAAAGATAACATTATCATTTAAATCCACACTTTAATAGACTATCGGATTTCTTCTAGAGAGCACGTTTGCTGTAGAGCAGATGAAACTGTCTCTATCCCAAATGAGGATTATAAATTGTGGGAATTAAACTTAGACAAAGAAGGTGAAGATCGGAAAGGTTTCTGAATAAAAATTAAAGTACACATTTTTAAAGATGTCACTAAAAGCTATCATAGTTGCTTTAAAATGCACGTGTGTTCAGAATTTGAAGAAATGAGTTCCATTAATGCAAAAATCAAGAAACTTTGAGAGAAGTCAAATGTAGGTAGCTATTGCTTAAAAAAAAATTCTAGAAGACTTTGGGAAGAATGTTCTTCTAAGAAACTCTAAAATCACACAGAAAGTACACTGAGGTTATTGGAACCTCCAAAAAAGTGTTAGCACAAGAAAAAGATGATTAAACTTTGAAGACACCGCTCATGAGTAGAAAGAGGTTAGCAGTGAAAGGAGAACACATTATCTAGTGAGCATTAATTTAGACGCAGAATAATAAACACCCAAAAGGAAAAGAAAGAAAACCAAAAATGATCATTGACTTTGGAACTGGGAGGTGGAAAGAGAACAAACCATCCTAAAGATCTATAATACCAATGGTTGGATTCTGCTGGGGATAACCATACTCTAAAGCAGGGTGATGACAGGTTGCAGCTCAAGAGAAATATTTGGTATGTAAACCAGTGCCAGTAGGAGTATGATCCTGTTTTGTTTTGTTTTGTTTTTAATCCTGTGAAAAACTCATGGAATTACATGGTCAGTGTTTGTGAGAAGCCTCAACTCTTTGTAAACCAAAATCCTTTCATAGTATAGCAGACTCTAATTGCATATTTAAACACAATACTATATAGACTGAAGAAAACAGAAGAATGCATTACAAACAGAAAGTGAAGGAAAGAATCCAGGGATTTAAACTTCTTTTTTATAGCCAGATGGTGGCAACCTAGGGAATTAAAAGCCCTACAGGGATAGAAGTAAAGAGCTATTTCCTGCTTCATAACTGAAAGAGAGTGTGTGACGTGGCCAAGGGAAATTAATCAAAGAAAGGTCATTTACAGGTAGTAAAGTCAAATGTCACCTCTCCCAATGCTCATGACTTGTGGTTTAGAGAAAGGTTAGCTTAATATAGAGATTAGTGTGGGCATTCTGAACCCTCAAGACATCATATGTGAGGATGAGAATAACACTATCGGTATCTGTCTAGCAGCTATATTCAAGTTGCAAAAAGGTACTTAAAATTTGATGTCATGGTGGGAAAGTCTTAGTAGACTAAAGATATCATCAAAAGTCTATCAACTATATTCCAAAAACTGCTTCATTGGAAGACAATGTTTTTGAAGCATACCATTATTGAATAAATCCTATGAAGAATCTATTGCACTTTAAATTGATATAACTTTGATTCCAATGAAGTTGGAGCATGTAATATGCATTACTTCATTTAACCCTCAATCATTTTTTAGAGGGGTAATATTAGCCCCATTTTAACATGAAGAAATTGAAGATTGGAGATATCTTGTCCAGATGTCTAAGTTCTAGAAAGCCCATAGTAATAATAACCGCCACGTTATACTGTCTCCTAAATAACCAAATATATTTATTAATCATGCAAAACTGTTGCATGATTAAATCTAGCCCTTTGAGTAACAAACTGTTGGGTAACGTTCTAATATTGAACTACTTAAAAGGAAAGCTGAATGTTTACAGTGTTCTTAGGTTAATTGAATGGGGTACTCATTAGAACTCTACCAACTCTTGTGCCTACCTGTGTGAAACATGATCTATTTGACATCTAATACTCCAACATCAGATATTCCTCTGTACCTACCTTGACCTCTTCTGTCCTGAGAATGACATGAGAGAAACACTGAGAGTGAATTCAAAGGTAACCACCTTATAAAGTATTGAATAATAATTAATGGTGACAAAGAGATACAGACAAGAACTTACCTTAATGGTGACAAAGAGATACAGACAAGAACTTACCTTTAAGTTCTGCATCACCAAACATATTTGTACATTTTGTTTCAAAGGAGATCATTTCTGATTTATTGCTCTCAAAAACATGAATCATACTTCTCCCTTTTCTACACTTCACCTATATGTCTAAAGAATTACTGACTTTCTGTGGTGAACATTGTGATTTAAATGATTATGGTATTCTTAAATGACATTTGGATTTCAAGAAACAGATTTTTTCTAGTGGAGAGCAGCTCAGTTTGTAGTAAAGGTCAATTTGAACATTTCACTAGGATTCATTAAGTGAAGCCTGAGAGATTAGGACTTTTCTCTCAGTTTTAATTTTCAAATACAGTGAATATTAGAGTAGAGAAATAAAGATCTACTATTTTAGTTTTTTCTGTCCCAGTTTTCATAGTTATGGAAATTACATATTTATTCTCTCATGGCATGTTTTTGTCTAAAAAACAAAAAGAAGTAATACTTTTATTTAATACCAGAAACACTATTTATGAAGAAAGGTGATTGGCAGCTTTGAGGGAACTTTGCTATAGGGCATTTTGCATAGCCTGCCCGAACCTGGAGGAGCTTCCCCTAAAGATCAGGAAACGGCCAGCAGGTAAAATGAAGATGGGATCTGGTATGCTCATAATATAGTCTTAAAAATAATTTAACTTTCCTGATTCTATGTTAGAGAATGAATACTTAACAGAAGACTACGTATTTAAGCAGGGATCATCTTTCTTCCTAATCTAACATGGATGAGAGTGAGTACCCCTCTCCCAAGTCTCTAGGAATATTGCTTTCAGAGGTAATTCCTCATGTGGGGGTGGACACTGCAGTCTGTCAGGCTTGGTACCATTAGACAGATTATTATACACAGAGCCTGTTTGACCAATTCCAAACCCAACATGAGCAACTTGGTGATATTTTCACTTCCCATGTCATTTTTTCTATGTAGAGAGAATATACTTGACAATTATGTTTTTCTTTATACATAAATGATGTTTCTGGGGTTTGGGACAGCCATTTCTTATCACTTTAGGCATTATTAGTTGTCCTTTTTAAGAACAATAGTAGACCTAGGAACTTGAGTTTCTGTAACCCCACAAGGCTAAAGGCCAGACCCTGGACAGTGAAGGCCACTACAGTCTTGCCATTTTGCACATGACCCTTGTCATCTGGCCAGACTTTTCTCCTGACCCTTGAGAATATGGACTCATTCTTTGGATATCATTGCTTTAGAACGTCAATGAATCATTCAACTTCAATCAAGCCAAGGAGATTCAACAGGGACAGCAGCATTTTTGAGATAGACTATATAAATGGAACCATTCAGAGGTCTTAGAGGAAAACCAGAAGATCTAAGGAGAAAGAAAGAGATTAATAGCAACAAATATTGCCTGTAGTGATAACGGCAGAACAGATCAGAGTTGTTGAGATAATAAGTGAGGGAATAGATACTGTGAATATAGACACTAATTTCAATGAGTATAGCTGTAAAAGGAGAGAAAAGCTAGTAGCTGGAGGAGGGAGTGGGGTTCAGAGAATTTTTGTTTTTAAGACTTCAGCACGTCTCAATGTTGATGAGAAGGTGTTGATAGCAATTAAGATATTGAAGATAGAAGAAAATTGGTGAAGTAAGGTCCACTCAGGGACTCTAAAAAAGGATCTAGAGCACAAGTGAAATAATTAGCTCCAGAGAGGAGAGGCAATCTCTCTTGTACTTAAGAGAAGCAAGAAAAGATGGCTACAAATCTTTTTGTTTTCTAATTGACATGATGGGAAGTTGAGGTTTTGAAGAAAGTGTCAGTGTTATTTACTGAGAGAGTAAAGAGAAGAATGATAGGATTGAATGTTTAAGAAGAGTGAATAAGCTTTAAAGTTGCTATGAAGAATATGAAAGAAGCTAACTAAAAAATATATGGAAAAATTGATGGGTAGAATAGAGGTACCAGTTGAGGCTGGTGACCATAAATAAGCCATTGATATTCTCGATGCTGTAACTATGTCTGAACTCACTTTCCAGTTATAATCTTGGAAAAAATTAAAGGATTGATCCAGTATAGAAATTTCATTAGGTGGCTAGCTGGAAGACGCAGGATCAAACAAGCATATTTTAATTGAAAGAAATAAATTGAAGTAATGGACCACTGAGTAAGCTATATAGAGAAGAATGCAAACAGTACTGATGGATAGGAAAAAGTAGAAAGCTATGGAGGCCTTGGATCCCAGTGAGGTTGAAGAACTTGTCTAAGAGGGCATACTGAGTGAGAGAGATGAAAATAGAGAAGATTGTGAAGAGAAACTTGATATTTCTGATGGAGAACAAGATGCCAGGATTCAGAATGGAGGATGGGCAGTCATGACCTCTAGGAGTTGGATGATCAGAAAAGTGATAGTTTAATCAGGAAATTATCTTGCATCTTGGAGAATAGAGGAAGATACTAAACCGGTTGCTGAAGCCTTGGAAGAATGAGTCTAGTTAATTACAGCAAGAAGAAAGAGTAGTAAAAGGTAGCAGGAAATAAAGAGTATCCAAGGAACTGGAGTTTCATACAAAAGTATAAACACTATAAAAATGGTTTTGGATTGTATGGGGTATGCTGACCCCATTTCTAACCCTGATTTAAGTGAATCAGGAAAATGACCACCACGTAAGAGGACTATAGGTAAGGTGACCATATAATCCGGTTTGCCAGTAACAGTTCTGATCCGTATCTGTGGTCTGGTCCTGACATTATTATTAATAGTGCCCCCTTTTACTCTTAAAAGTGTCTTGGTTTTTATATTAAATTACATGTTCACTCCAGCTTAAAGGGGAGTAGTGGCCTCAAGGAAGAGCTCTTTTATTTAGGAAATACATTAAAAAGTAAGTGAGAGGATATAGGATGGATTTGCTTGCTTGCTTGTTTTGCTTGAGAGATGAGTTTCAGGGAGCATAGTAAGAAAGTTTGGGAGGGGATGGAACAGTGGGATATTGAATCAAAGAAAAGGAGATAGCAAGTAATGTTTGAATGGAGAGTGTGGAATAGATGAGTCGATTTCACTTGGAGCTCTACTCTGCCATTTCAGTCTCCATATCAACTTGCTGGCTGGCTCCTTTAATCTGGAATCAGATGGACAGCCATGCCTTCAGAGGTTAACTATGCCCATTATTACTTATATCTTTACACTGTGGCTAGAAATTGCAGCAGTTATTGTATTAAAGGTAAAAGACTCAAGTGAGAGGCTTTATGAATGTTTCACAGAGTCCAAGTTCCTGCAGATCCATTGCCATAAAATGGCTCCTGATTGAGGTGATAGCCTCCTAACTGTCGCTTCCCCTTACACTTAGGTTTTGATTGTTCTTTCCTCTGAGCTTAGGCAGATTCAGCTTCCTTTCTGACAAACCAACTCCATTACTTCCTTCAAAATCAGAGTAAGAAAACAAGGCAGCTTAAGACCTCTGGATCACGTGAAGACTGCTTTGTTAAGTCATCGAAGTTACTAGATTTTGCCAAGCATTGTCCACTGAGAGCTGATAATGAAAGGAGTAGTTAGGTCAGACGGCAATGCCACAAAGCAAATATAAATTAACAACCTCGCTAAAAGCAAAATATTCTTATGTCTCTAGAGTCACACTAAACAGAAACCCCCATTATGGGATCTTCACAGGAGACATCTAAGTCAACGCAGTCATTTGAAAAGTCTGCAAATACATACTACAATATAAAGGAAGGATAAAGGTTATCAGTATAGCTTATAGAAATATGGATAAAGCCATATCCATATTTCCCTGAGCTATGGACATTCTTCAGTCTCCAGGACAAATAAATACATAAGTTAAAATGATTGGTTTTTATTCACTTTCTAAATATTCATTCTAATTTACAAATAGACTGTTCACAAGAATAAGTTTGTAATAAGCTTGCAGCATCAATTTAAAATATTAATCATTTAATTAAAAATACCTTATAAAGCCATATCCATATTTCCCTGAGCTATGGACATTCTTCAGTCTCCAGGACAAATAAATACATAAGTTAAAATGATTGGTTGTTATTCACTTTCTAAATATTCATTCTAATTTACAAATAGACTGTTCACAAGAATAAGTTTGTAATAAGCTTGCAGCATCAATTTAAAATATTAATCATTTAATTAAAAATATATAGTTTTTCAGAACTACCTCATGATAAGAAATTATCCTCACTGCCCAAAACCATTGTTAACAAACTTGTTTTCTGTACCTAAGCTATCCACGTGTTCGATATATTCCTATTTAGTTACGTCTTTCATTTTCTGAAAAAAAAAATTATAAGCTGAACTCACTTCCCGATCCCTACTTTCCCACTTCATCCTAGAGGAACATTAGAGTATTGGGAACGTTATAGCAGTTTAAAAAAATATTTCCTAGAACAGTAGTTTTCAAAGGTCAAATTGTAACCCATTAGCGAGCTATGTATTTAGTGTGTCATAAGTAGTATTTTTAAAATATGAAATAGAATGGAATAGAGTACATAAAATATGACAAATATAAACAAAAAAGTAAACTTTGATTTCACAGATGCACATATCTACTGGGTCACCACATAAAATGTATTTTTACCCCTTATGGATAACATGGTCAAAAAAAAAAAAAAAATTGAAAGCCACTGTCAAGAAAATAAACATCGAGGTGAATAACTTGACTGAAATACTATGCCGCAGTTGTATACTACTACATACATCAACGTGGATAAAATCTAAAACATGTTGAGAGAAGTAAGGCAACCGAAAGGATTCTTAAGTTAATTGTTAAACACATTGAAAACAATATTATGTTTTGTTTATTTATATATGTTTATGTAGTAAAAGTATAATAAATGGAAAAGAAAGATACCACTTTCAGAATAGCAGTGATTACTGGGTTGAGAGGGAGAAGGATGGGATGTACCTGCTATGTTTGATTTCTTAATGACGAAAATTCTAGAAGTCAGGAAACCTTTGTATTGTTTTACTCTGATTGACTTACTTCATTTCTCTGGTCCTCTTTCTATGGAAGGAGATGTGGAATTCTATAATGAAGATACGTTTTAATCACATAATATTTAACACATAGGATTTAAATGATTTCTCTGTGTTAACTAGGTAGTTCGTGGTACAAGTCAGGCTAGATAGAAGCAAGTCATCTAGAATCACAGTCTTTCTTTCTCTACCATTTAACTCTGCCTTTAATGAAAGATAACAGGACATGGCATGATTTTATCACAGATGATAAAGAGATCATAAATATCCTTGTCTTTACCATATAACGTGGGCCTAGTGACTAATGGTTCTTATAGTGCCACAGAAGCAAAGAATGAATGCTTTGAAAAAGCCAAATTTAATTAAATATATATATATATTTGTTATTAGATATTAAAAGAAGTTAAGATCACTGGTTTCAGGTAATCTTTCAGTTTAGTTTAGCCATGCATTATCTTAAATGATTCATAGTAGCCATATCTATAGTAGTTCTTTTATTTATAAATTAGAAAACAGGCAGGTGTTCTGTTCAAAACTGACTTGTGGTTAGTGTTAGACATTGATTATTGATTGATCCCCCAATACTTCCTAAAATAATTTGCATTCACAGGAAATTCGGAGAACAATAAGATGAAAAACTATATATAACATAAAAGAAACTAAGAAGCAAAGGGGAAAGAAAAAGCATCAAGAACTTCTGGTTAGGGAAAAGCCGCAATTGAACACAAAGCTTACTTCTGAACTCAGCAACCAGGCAAAAGAGGTAACACTAATTGTTCTAATTGTCTAGGAAGCCTGTGAAATCAGCCCAAACACAGACATAAAATTTCCCAGCTCAGTGCTCCAAGAGGAACTGACCCAGGTGACACTGACACAAGTTTCCTTGGTGATACAGAAGGCCTGGGGTCAAATCCCAGCCTGGACAAGCTTCTTAATCTCAGTTACTTCATCTTTTAAAAGTGGATACTAATAATGGAACTTACCTCGTATTTTTTTTTGTTAAATAAGGATTAAATGAGTTAATATTGGTAACTTATCAAATCAAGTCTGACACAGCCGTGTACGCTGGTTAGGTTTAAATCATGTTTCTTTAATAAATTAAGCAAGCAAATATTCTGAGAAGCAGTGTTGCAAAGGACATTCTTAAATTAGTGTGATTGCAGTTGTACAGTTATTGTAGTGTCATAAAAGCTATCCATAGCTTTATACCTTGCTTTTCTATTGATTTCTTCCAGTTTTTTAAAGTGTTTCTCTTTATTTTTAAAAAAGAAAAATCAGAAAAATAAACATATTCTCTGCCACATGGATTGGAATACCCATTTCTCATGCTTCTCTTCAAAATGTAATCCTCCTAATAAAATGTCAGATTCAAAATTTTTTACAGACTGTAAATTGGAGCATCTGTGGCTTTGCCAAGAAAACCTCGCATAGCAACAAACAGCTAAATTAACCCACTCTCATGTAGGGGTTCAAGGTTTTCAGTAATTTGCAAACTACTACATCTCCCCAAGATGAAAAATTGTCCAGTTTTTGTTTGTTCGCCTTCACTGGGAATCTTTAAAATGGAAAATTTTGATTTAAGCATTTTGTAATAAACTCAAAGATACAAAAAAACAAAAACAAAAAACACCTAATTTAGACAAAGACCTTTGTATATGAAAAGACAACATACTCTATCACATTTATAAGCAGCTTTAGTTCTGTTGAATCATTAAACCATGATATGTTTGTGCCCATGAACCGTGTTGCTACCATACATTATAAATGCATACCTTGTAATTTCATTTAGGTTAACTTACTTATTATCTATTTATATCAATAATGTTTTCATTTAGCTCACAACAAAATATATTTTTTCATGTGTGTATCTTATCTCCCTTACTATCTTAGAGCAATTTTAGAGAAAGACTGGGTCATTTTTTGTAATGTTCTTATTTCTTAACAGTGATTTACACAGATTTGGTACTATCTTTGTTAATAAGAATTATCATAGAAATGGAATCCTTCATCAATAAAGTAGTATAAAATAATCCAATGCTGTCTAGACATTCATTCATTAAAAAGCGCTTTTAATGCTTTTTTATTTTTAAATATGCTATGCTAATTTATTTAGGCCTTTGCACTTTGGCTAAATCAACTAAGCTATTATTGTCTTTTGTACTTATTAAACAAACATCTTGGTTTTCTAAATCTTTGTAGTGTTTATAAAAAGCCTGTCTCTTACATGTTTTAGTCCTCCTTTTTAGAAGTTGTGTTATAGTATTTCAGTGCTCACTATACACCTCAAACATTGATGTCCATTTAGAATACTGTATTCATATTATGTACTTTTAAAAAGTGAGCTTATGTCTGAAAATAGTATATGACTTCAATATGATCACAGAACTAAAACTGGAATTAAAGTCTCACTGTCAGAAACACCTGTTATTTATTCTCAGTTTCTTTTAACTCAGGCTAGAGAACTTCATGAACTTTTAATTATTACTCTTTTATTTTTATTTGTTTTTATTTTATGTACTTCTAGTTTTTGCATTTCTCAATGAAGTTGACAAATTCAACTTTCATTTAAATAGCAATGAATACTTAGTTTGGACATTAAATTGAAAGTAAAATTAAACGTGTATGTTACCACTTGATAGTAATGCAGAATTCTAGCCCCATGTGTCTTAGTCTTGTCTTATATTTTCATTTAAAAGATTGTTCTATAGATTTCTTTAAGAGCAATATATTTTAAAAATTGTCAGAATTGTTAGTTTATCTCCTTTCCATTCAGTTCATATCTCTCATTTAGCTATACAAGAATTTAAAATTTTTATTGTCAAATCTAGGAAGGTATCGTCAAGTGATCATCAAAGTATGGGATTAAATTTAAAGTGATGTAATCGAAGCATTGTAATATATTTTGACACAACCATTCATGTGATATATTGTTTATCCTATCTATGCATTTCAGAAGGTCATAGTCATAAACTTTGAATATCCTTTTTTAAAATCTCTAATAACTGAAGTAAATTAATTGTGATGTGAAATGATAAAACCGTAAAAAAAATCACTATAGCTTCCAGATTATTAATTGTGACTGAGCTTTGATTCTTTACTAGGAGTTGATATGTTGCTACCCATCTCTATGGACAGAATAATGTGTTTTAGAAAAATTATCCAATGCATCTTACAATAAAAGCCAAAAGATCTTTCAATAGAATTAATAAAATACTACTTAGACTTATTTTTAACAAAGCAATTTTATCAAACCTTATCTAGCTGAGTACAATAACAACAATAGGTGGAGAATCAGAATCTCTCTCATTACCTGCTTCTATAATTGTGCATGCATAAAGTATGCTTGAAGCCTTTGAAAGGGGAGATTGTGCAACCTGAATACTAATTTTGTGAGTACTGTAATTTCACGTTTGCTATCCATGTTCAAGCTAGTTGTGCTTTGAGGAGCAGCTGAGGCTTTATGGAAAACTTTGTAAAACATTCTATTTAGAAGCAATTATTTTTCTTTGCATTATTTGCTCTGAGTATTTTTCTTCCTTTGTGTTTTATTTTGAGAACATTTGTATGAAAACAAGACCTTTGTTTCTTACAAGCACATCTGCTCTTGCTGCTTACAGATTACAAGAAGTCATCATCCTCTGTGACATCATAATCATTTCCATGGCAACCAGTTTGGCTTACTTTTTTTTTTTTTTTGAAAATATAAGAAAAAGTTAAAGAATGTCAGCAGCAGCAAAGTGTTTATCTCAAAACAAATACATAGTAACTTCCCTGTTTTCTGCACCCACTGCGTGTAGCCTGTTCATTTCAAAGCACCAGAGCTTTAACCTAATGCATTTAATTCCCTTAAAGTCCATGAGACTGTCAATTCCAGTTACCTACAATTTAGACAAACAATAGAATGCTTGTGAAAACAAATTCTGAGTGACGAACTTGATCATACATCAATGCCCTGTCATGGCTTGGCTGGTATAAGTTCAATGAGAGAAGAAATATATGGGACCTTGGTGTTTTATGTTCTATAGTATATAATGATATAGATTTGAATAACAGCTGGAAGGATCTTGAAGCCCTTTATTCGAAATGATTTTATGAACAGGCACTACGTTTACTCAGCCACTTCATTGCTGTCATTACTGTGATGAAATGTGGCTATGAGAGACCTCAGAACATAATCATTTGGATAGCAAGCCAAGACTGTTAAAGAGGACTGGAATTAGGGACAGACTTTGTAGCATGTTCTACTACATCAGTATTTGTCAAAATTATGAAGTTTTAGTCTCGATAACCAAGAAACCCATAAAGAAATATTTACTGAGTACTTGCTTTGTGCATAGCATACTACTGGGAATCGTGTATAATATAAGGTATTACACACAATCCTTGGCCTCTCAAGCCCTTTCTTGAGATTAATGCCTAATTATTGGTATCACCTTTTCTTTAGGCACTAATAAAATATATTTTTAATTTAAATTGTTTCCTCTTTCAACGGTTTTATTTTTAGAAGTGTGCATATTTGGTATGAACCACATTAGTTGAGGATAGTTAGTGAGTCGAGCATGAAGAACCTGTTCTGTCAAATACTAAGGAAATTTGGAGAGAGAGGGAAAGCTCAGAGGTAGCTGTTGTCTGGGTGCACTTGGATTCAGAATGGCAGTGATAAGATATGTGATGTTGGACCTGGGTATGAAGTTAGTATCACACAAAATTAGCAAACACACAAAATTGTGAGTCTGAAGATAGATCAAGAATGAGAAGATGGGCACAGTTACTAAGTGGAAAGTATCTGAATCACGGAATAAGGCCTAGAAAATCAATCCAAGCAGAGGTGGGGCAGGTGCCGGGCAGAGGTCAACATGTCAAGCAAATGGTAGAGGTCTAAGCAGTGGGTGGGCAAAACTGTAGAGGTCCAACTGAATGAATCGGGGACATAAGATAGTCACTCATGTGGTACCGGGGGGCAAGGCAGGAACCAATTGAAGTGTTAAATGTCCTATTATTGAGCAACTTTATGTATGTATTTATGTTTGTATTCATATATTTACTCATTCAGTGCTGAACACTTCTACCCACCATCTACCACATGACAACTCACTCATATGGCATACCTAACTATGAGGAAGTCTGGAAGATATAGTCTGTGTGCCCTGAAGGAGAAAAGAAATAGGTTTTGGTGAGTAATAATAGTGTATCTTTTTATTCACTAAAACAATCATTTCACTCTTTTTCCACACAGAGAATTTATTGATCCTCTTCCCAAGTGAGATCATCCAAAGCCACGTCCAGCCACTGAATCTAGCTCGAAGTCCAGGATCACCAGGCTCACGTCTGCTATGGCCCTCCAAGGTCTTGTCAGGACTGGCCGCAGGTGAGCAGTTGCACAGATTCTCATACACAGATGGGCCCCTACAATTGATTTAATGCTCTGCTCTTACTGTCATGAAATTACTAATAATTTTATCTTTGAACTTGTGTTTTTTAAGTGCAGTCAAATGGAATAATGAAGCATGTACATGAGCAGAGCAGATATATGCAATGAGTGTGTCCTCCGTTCCTTGTTACCCACTGACATACAGTGTTTGTATTGCCCATGGGCATAGATTTCCAGTGGACCTATGATGCTCTTAGCAGGACTCAGTTTGAGTACAAGATAGGCATGTTATATCTATGACAGTAAGTAGGGCACTGACGGCCCTGAGAGATTATGCTTTCCATTTGAACCAAAACCCTGCTTTGAACATAGAAAGAAAGCAATGACATCCTGAAAATGACAAAAGACCAAAGAACTCTATGATACCCGTTTTTCTTGTGCTATCTTTCCCCGTATTAGCCAACCACTTACCCTGAACTGTTGTCATATAAGGAAAGGGAAAGATAGAGCAACCATAGTTCCTTCTTTCAGTTCTTCCTTACTCATCTGTAAGTCAAAGGTAGAGAATTGAAAGAATGTGCACATATCGAGAAGAAGACTGAAAACAGTTGGGTTAGTTTATAGCATTTCTAATGTTCTAGTAAGAACAAAATATATATGCATGTTTGAACCACAAAATAAGAATTGTGTAGTTTCAGTAATTTCACATTTGAGTTAAATGCTCCTACATTTCCATTTAAAAATGGCATTGCACTATAAAAAGATAAATAGTAAAATTAAGTATTTCTTTACTTAGAATGACATTAAGTAGCAAATATTAAATACCATGATAAATCAAACATACTATAAAAGAAAAGGGAAGGCTTTATATTTTAGTACCTTTAATGGCAACTTTTCCCTACTTAGTGAACAAGGGGCCCCACATTTTCATTTTGCTTTGGGTCCCACAGAATATGTAGCCTTCCTCGGGTCTGATAATCCATGTCCTCTCTCCAGTGTAACTGCAATAAAAGCTTCCAATCAGAAAAGGAAAAAATAGAATACACATAGCCATCAATGACCCAGAGAAATTATTAAATCCTTCTGGGTAAGCACTGTGAAGGGGGACTACCCAGGATGTAGATAGTTTCTTGTTCTGTCCCCGATTCTTCTGTTTGTGGCCTTTGGCTCCTCTCTCTGAGTTTCTTCCTTAACCATTTTCCTCCACAGAAATATCTAGAAAGATTGTTGAGGAATATTCTCTCCTTGTGGATCGTGCTGCTTTCATATCTTTTTCCTGCCCCAGGGTGGTGTTAAGGCCTTGTTTCGCCCAGCTCACAGTGTCTTTGGCACTTTGATTTCTTTTTTAAAAAAATTTGTGATATTTTTAATCTATTTGCTTCCAGTTGGTTTCATACGCCAAAGTTTTTAATAGTTATTAAACTTGCCTTATTCTTTGTTTCCTGATCCCTGTGTTTTTCCTTCAACTTAATGGCAGGTACTTTGAAAAAAAAAAATGAAAAAAAAATATGAAAAAAATATGCTAAGATGGAAATACAGTAACTCTCTTAATCTGATATTTACTGAAGTGCTGAGTTGTTTGAGAAATCTCACTGACCCTTTTGTCATTCAGGACTATTTTTTATTTCAGGTCCCAAAGCTACCAACTTTCAATCATGGGAGACCCTTGATCCCTTAACTTTCTACACTTGGCAGTTTCTGCTTGAAAGTCTGCCCAAACTCAAAGTGCATGTTCTTCTTGCTTAAGTAGTAGCCAACATGCTATCATACTGATGGTACCAATTACTTCCCCAGAGCTATAGGCTCAGGAGGTATGTGGTCTCCCATGACAGCTTTACTGAAAATCTGCTGAGCTATAGCAAAACTCTCCAGACGTCCAGCCTGCTGTATTGTGTTTTCACCTTCTGCTGGCCAGTCACTAAACCAATGCCACTTATTTCTGGGTTTTGTTACAACAGCAGTACATGTCAAAGTACCAATTTCTATACTTATCAAAGTGGGATAGCTACTGTAGCTCAACACTGAAATCCCAGTGCCTTAATATACTAAGGATTATTTTTATTCACATAACCCATTATGGGTTTATGATAAGTGATATATTATTCAGTGATTAAGAGAACAAACCAGGCTCTTTCTATCTTAAATTTATTTTGTATTACCAGAACTTATATTTTGAAAATGTTGGTTTAGAATCTTTTGTTGAAGCTATTTAGAAGTTCAGTTTATTTTAATACTTGCATTTAGGAGCTGTCACAGATGAAAAAAATTCCCTTATAATCAGGGGTAGAACCAAATGAGAGAAATATATATTTATTTGCCTGCACTAAAAAATCAATGATACTCAATTTTCAATCCTGTTCACAAATTGACACAAAAATTTAGTTGAAATTTTACTTGTAAAATTAAATTGGCATTTTCCCTAATGTCAATTAGTGGTTCTTTCAAAGTAATAAAAAGATTAACTATTTCATTTTTGACAAATGTACTTCAAATTTACTGAAATATTTTTAAGCATTTCAGAAAATTCTGTTTTTAAATTTTCTAAATATCAGCATATGAGAGGTGTTTTTTAAAGATGACAGATTTGTTTACACTGTTTTAGTTATGTAAAAAAAAATAGCAGAAATAATTCCAAAAATTCCTTTTCAAAATGTGGCCTCCACAGAATGAGATTCTTTTTAAAAGCAATTACTATTTCACTCGTTGTTAAAACATTACTTCTACCATGAAGGAATTAATTCTTTATAGTTTTGCAGGTGTCTGTTAGGCAATATAGCCAATGGTTATCACAGAAAATATAACTAACCAGAAACTAATAGTCAAGGGAGCCCTTAGGTGTAGCCCACTGAGGTTGGTCACCCATGGCACAGAGGAGAGTATAAAGGGGATCTGAAGGAATCAGTGAAAGATACTCAACACACCCATAAAATTACTTACTCATACACATGTGAACTCTAAGATACTAAAAGTGAATGAATGAATGAGAGTACAATTGTCAAGTCCCCTAGTTGTGGAACTCCTACACTTCCCTCAGAAAACGTCATGTTATCATACATGATAAAAGACTGTTTTATCATGTTTTATCAAGTTTTTGACGGGAATCATCATCTAAACAAACAGAAATAAAATGACAGGTGACGTATGAAGACAAATTATTATTTTTATTACAAAAATCTAGGTTAGAGAATGTAGTTTAATGTGAGAGCCAAATGGACCTGCTAAAGGGCCCTAGAATTAGCAGATTTACCCAGTCTAGGTATTGCTGGACTGGGACAGGCCTCTCTCCAAGAAAGAAGACTCCTCAGGTAAGTGACAGCATGGAGTTAAAGGGGTGGAAGACCAAGGGTTTGACTAAGAAAGTCCCTTCTAATAGAAGCAAGGTGTGAGAAAACAATGTTCTCTTCTACCAAAGATATTTAACAAATTGTTCTAGTGAGGATGCCAGGAGTAACCTATATATTAAATATCAGTAAATTTTAATGTATTTCTTTTTAGATAAAAATACAAATAAGTACAAATTCTAACATTTTCTTCCTTTAAACTCAAGAGATTTTTCTGCAGACCGTTTAGGGTGCATATACTATACCACTTTCATCATCATTGGTCTAAAAGGTACACTGCTGGACCACTATCAGACTATTGGACCTAGCCAGAAAAGTTAGTCCTAGCTTGGTTCCTGGTAAACATCCTGGCAAAAGGTAGAAAAAATTTCATGCCTTCTGCTCAGTTTTCTTCTAAACTATGTTGGCTCTCATCCAGGTATGCCAGAATCAGGTTTTAACCCAGTCCCACTCCTATCCACGCTTCAGGCGCATCTTCCATGGAACATGTTCTTTGGGTCTTTGTGGATAGCTCAGCATCCACCTGTCACCACTGCTCAGCACTAAGCCGAGTGCTATTGACAGTATGTCAGCCTTATGATTATATATGAAGGCCAACACATTATGTCAGGGCACTTAAGTCTTTATCTGATATGAAGGTTAGAATGACTTTTATTTTTATCTGCTTAACTCTCAGCAAATCAAGTAAGACGTTTTAAAAAGAAATAGAAGAAACATCTTATAATGTAGTTTATATGATAAATAGAATTTTATGTTCCTATCCAATGGCTTCACAGTAAAAAGAGGATCTGAAGCAAAAGAAAGACTAAAATGGGAAACAAATAACGTCTACACTCCCTTCTACCATTTTTTTTTTTTGCCAGAAAACATTTTTAAAATAAACTTTTTGAATTTTATAATAGTTTTATATTTATGGAAAAATAGTTATAAAGATGGTGTAAGGAGTGGAATGTATAATTCACACTCAGTTCCAAACCCATTTTTGAAATATTTTGTTTGGTTATTTGCTTGGATTGGTTTGCTTTTTATTTTTTGAAATAATGTGCATTTAATGTTACCTTAACAGCTCAGGACAATAATTCCAAGATTTGTGTAAAAAGATACCACTGCCTTATTCCAGGGATTAGTTAAAATAAGAATTCTGTTTAATTAGAATAACAATTCAGAGCTATGACCTCTGGTCTCCTTAACTAGATTTAGGAGAGTTTAAAACTGCCCCTCTGGCCAAATATTTTAGGAGCTAATGAGCATTCATTTAAGATACAGCTTGTCATCAATATACCTGAGAAACTGACAATTTCTATTTATTGCTTAATGAGAGCACATCTGCAGTCTACTGGAGTATCTTGTCAGCCCCAGAACAAGAAAGGAGACACATCTTAAGGAGTAAACTGATCTTTGAAAGGCTAGGAAACTCACCCAGTCTTTGGATGAGTTGCAGTAGCTTAGATGCTTGCTGCCCAGTAACCCAAAGAGAATGAATGAACTCAAAATAAAGGGACATGACCACCCCCTTTACCAATCAAACCTCATCCCTTCATAACATCATCTGTGGGCAGAGGTCCTAATTCTCAACATAGAAATTGTGTCTGGCACATGGTTGGCACTCAATAAAAGAAAGTTGGTGATTTCTGCTCTGTAAAGAATGAGAAGAGGCTGCAGGATTGCCAACAGAAAAGAGATGCCTTCAGAGATGGAACTTTATGATTTAGCATTCTATTTTTAAACTTCTGGATTCTGCAGGAAAAAATACACACATGGTCCAAGAAGCAAACAAAAATTAATAGCCTCTGAATGAAACATGGGAAACAAGTTCTTATTAAAATCTAGAGCACCCAAATCATGGCATGTATTGTGCAGCTGAGAATGGCCACTGGCTAAGGGGAGATGCAGTATAGAAAGGTTTGTCAGTAGAGGCGAATGATGCTGATCACATTTGGGGATAGCAGTGATCGATCATCTCCACAGAGGATTTTCATTATCTAGGATGCCTTTGGCAGCTACCTGTAGTAGGGAATGGAATCGGGTGTAAAATTTAGATCTTATTGGAGAATTCTCATTGTTTTACATCATGAGACTTTGGGTCTTTTGCAAGCTCCTGTTGCAAACATGTATGTCATGTAATAATAATGACATGCTTTGGGGTCAGTGTGCACAAGTGCAGAGTATTTTTCAATTTCTAGTGGCAGACTAGCCACATAGTAATCTCTCAGGATAGGAGGTTCCCTTTATCTTATGGTTATCTAATAATAGTATTTAATATTTCTTGAGCACTTACTAAGTGCTCAGCAGAGTGCTACATATTTTGCTCTAATCTTTAAAACACTTTCATATGATTGGTAGCATTACAATCTCCATTTTAAAGATGAGGAACTGAATCTTAGAGAAAAGTTAAGAAACTTGTCCATCCTCATACATCTAATAAGCCAGTTTTGAATCAAGGTTTGGTTGATGTAAAGCCTGCAACTTGGTCACATGGTATATTCGTAGAAAGCTTAATAAAATTAACTTGTGTGCTTTCTTTTTACTTTGTTCCATTATTCTGTCACTGAGCAATGTGGTTTAAACAAAATATAGTATAGCCATATGATAGGAGATCTGAATTGAGGCCTGCTGCCTTAGAACCAAGTTTTTCTTCATTCATTTTATTCAGCAGTTCTATACTGTTCTTCTTATGTAAAAAGAAACAAGACGCAGACTTTTTCATCAGTGATCTTAAATACTTGAGAATAAGAGCACATGCATACATATGACAAATTAAATAATCATATCTCCATGATAAAGTTCCAATTGAGTTATACAGAAAAGTGTCATAAAGTCCATGAGAAAGAGGGACCGCTTTGTACTTAAGTGGGCAGAGAAAGTCTTGTGGAGGTAGAAGCTGAGTGAGAGAGGAGTAAATTTGCATAAATATGAAAATAGGAATAACCTACTCTTCCTACAGGAAAGAGAGTGAACATAGAGTACAAGGTAATAATAATCACTGATGTGTCCATGGGGCTGTAATTAAACCGGATTAACTAGAATGTATAATTTGTATAAGAAAATGGTGAGAGAGAAACTGAAAATTATAAAACCTTGAAAGGTCAGCTAAAGCTTTACCCTTTTGAGAAAGGTAAAGGGAACTAGGACTTAAAAGGTTGGAACAAGAAGGATCAACTGGACTGAGTGAAGTGAAAAGAATCAAATGATTAAGCTCTGGATGGAGGAAAAGAATAGGTACAGTGGGAATGGAACTGATGGTAGATAAATTTATGGTCAAAGTGGGAGAGGACCAAGACGAATCTTGGTGAGTCTGAACCTTGTGAAAATGCCGTCTACCAAGAGTTAGTATGTTGTTGGAGAGTCATTACTGAGAAGACATATGGCTTAATAGGTGTGAAGATAGCAAAGAATTAAAAATTCATTATATCATGTGAGCATTCAGCAAAAAGTTTGAAATTTTTGATGATGACACCAGTTTTAAATGCCAGAATATGTGCCAGTTTCTGAAATTCTGGAAGTAATAAGGAAGGTTCAATGTTTCTTGGGGGATAGTTTGGGTATAGATACAGAAAAGAAAGAGGTAAATGCAAAAAAAAAGTTTATAAGTGGCATACCTGGATGTTCTAAGCATCCAAGGAAGAAAAAATGGAATTAAAGTGATGAGTTAAGAATCTGAAGACCCATGGATCAATTTCTCTTTTCCCCATTGAGTGATATGAGAAAGGCAAACAAAGCTGTAATCTTTACTAGAGACTAAATGTATGCTGTGATATTTTATGAAAAGAAAAAAAGCCTCTCGTAAGGGGAGTGGATAATGAAATAAGATTAGAAAATGATAACTCCGTTTTATTTAATATTTTTTGGTGACATAAATATGGAACTGTGAAAGGAGAGTTTAGATAAGTGAAGTAGTTTTATAATACGTAGTAGAAAAAAATGACCAATTGTGGGACCTGGGAACAGAGAAGATAGAATCAAATTTGAGAGTTGGGAAGTGGTGATGGGAAAATTTGGATCTCAGATAGCTAATATGAGTGATACGAATTAGAGGAAGAAGTTTGGAGGTCTCTAAAGTGCATCAAAGACGGCTCCAGACACAGACTATTGGGGAAGACAAATATCTTCACAGACATAGACGTAGACATGGGTCAGTTTCAATATCTAAACTTGAATTTATCATGGTGCACCTACCTTTACTGATCAGGTTTCGGTTTTGGAAACCTTGACTTTGGGAGTTTGCTTGGGGAAGTGGGGAGAGGAAAAGAAGATTCTTGATAAGATGTAGGAGTCAAAACAACTCTACCTCTAAAAACAGCTTTCTCTGCCTGAAACTGAATGGCTCTCTGGGAGACTCGAAAGACTCCAGTAAATTGAATATAGTGATGGCCTTAAGTTATTAAAAGATTTTGAAGTGCCCCCTGAAATCATCAAAAAAATAATGAGTTGTTGTATATTTATTTCTTGTTCTTCGATGGTCACCTCAAATGCCACTTCTTGTATGGGAAGAAGGGTGTGTATGGCTGCGTGGAGTGGACCATAGTGGTCATAGTTGATCGCTGCCTAGTGTTCTTTCTGTACCACTCTCATTATTTAGAAGCCACATGTTTTGAGTGAAATTAAGAAAGGACTGCGCCTCTAAGACTAGACTCTTTAGCTAATGCCAATCTTAGTGATATAGCCATGAGTCCCTGTACCACAGAAATTGATTCATGTATGATGGGTCATATGAATTGAGGCCTAAGCCTACTTAATATATGGCATTCTCCTGGTCAAAGAGAATGTCCAAGGTCAGCAGAGGACATGGGTGGTTAGAAGGAAGTACAAGACTTTAGTTGGTGTTTAGGGTAACAAAATTTAGTCAATTTACCATTCTCCCACTTTCTCTTTCTCTCACTCCCACCTTCTTATTGTGGTTATTGAAAACCATTTTGCAACCACAAAGTTAACCAGCCTTGGAATAAATTTGCCACACTACAAAGAAAACTGAAGAGAAAAACAAAACTGCTACTTGGACACCACAGAGCTGCTGGAACATGTCTTACCTGAACTTTTATTACTAGTAAAATTTTAAGTTTGTGAGTCAATAACCTTATTGTCAAGGTTAATTAAGTAGCATTACTGAGACACCTTTCTGAATTATATTTATACTCATATACTAGAATATTTTATTTTTCCCATTTATTTGAATTTCAGCACGTGCTGACTCTCCCTGAATTTGCCTACATTTCTTATCTTTCTGCACAAATTTTGAGCTCCTTGAGGGCAAAGACTGCGATTTACATATTTCTCTGTTTCTTCTAGCTTTCAGAATACTACTTTGCATGTCATAGTACTTAATAAATTTTTGTAAAAATGAAAAAATCAAACCTGTGCATTTGATCTGATTAGCACCATACTATAGTTTACATGTTAATAATTCTAAAACTGTTGAATAAACTGAACACGAAACCATTATTGTTTATTGTTTGGTATTATACTTGCTTATTTCTCTTCCTTGCTATAGGAAATGCTGTAACAATATTTGTTTTTCACTTTCTTCTTCATGGACCACAAAAATTCCTAAGATGTCAACATAGTTCATCTACAGTTCTAAAGATTAGCAAGAAATAATCAGTGTTATTAGTTCTGTTGATAGTCTAGCCAAAAGCTAAGTATCTTGACAGTTTACTTAGCTAATGCAACCTTATCTTCAGTAAAGAGATTTACATTAGAATTTGGATACAGTGAACATAGCCCAAGGCCAAATGAATCTGCTTTGCTTTTAATTCAGGCTTTGACTCTTACTAGATATTTGAACTTGGCAGAATTATTTTATTTCTCTGGTTTCAGTTTTCTCATCTATAAAATAGAGATCATTATACAATCAAACTTATGGTGGTAGGGTAAAATGAGTTAATAAAAACAACACATTTAGATTTTTACTTATAATAAATAATTAAGTGCTATTTTTCTTCTTCTCCTTCCTCTTAATCCTCTCTTCCTCCTCTTCCTCAGCCTCCTCCTTCCTGTTGTTCTACAATATTGTTCTGACATTGTTATTGCCATCCAAGTTAAGAAACAGCAGCTGTTTTCCATGTAAAACTACTTTTTTTACTTTCGATTTCTATAAAACATTGTATTTTCCGCTTCACAATTTAAAAAAATAACCTTCCCGTGTATGCTGTAAAGAAATCCTGGCTGGATTTCTTTTTTGGTCATATGCCCATGCAACAAATACATCTGCATATGAGAAAATTAAGTGAGATGTACCCTAGAAGAGAGTACCAAAGTTATCAACAATAAAATAATTATATAAATAGATGTTACTTTTTAAATAAGGTAAACAGAGGCCTTTCAAATAAGTTTAACATATAAAAAACCTTTTTCATTCATAAAAAGTAGGTTTTTAAAAAATTAATTTGATTTTTATTTTACTTCACTGTTTAATGAAGTTAATCTAAAATTATATAATTACTTTTTATTGAAATTTTCACTGAAGTCATTATATACTCAAATGCGGGTTGTAAGAAATAACACAGAGAGATCCCTTATACTCTTTGTTCAGTTTCTCTCAATAGAACCATTTTGCAAAATGATAACATTAAATCACAACCAAGATACTGACGTTGTTGATTCAATCCAGCAATCTCAGATTCTCAGTGTTACCCGTCCTCATTCGTGAGTTTGTGTACGTGCATGTGCACGTGTAGAGTTCTTTACAATTTTCACACCTCTGTTCCTTCTTGTATTCACCTTCACAGTCTTGATACTAAACAGTTTCAACATCACACCTCCCTCCAGCCCATCCTGTACTTACTTTTTGAACTGAGACTAAGTCAATAATACTTTTAAAAACAAATGAACGAATAAACCATCCTTATGAATCGAGCCCCTCAACCATGCTACTGCTAGATTACAAGGGACCAGGTTTATTTGCAAGTGCCCATGTGCTTCTGATATAAATTTCCCTGAGCAACACTCATTAACAGGACACATTTGACTATGTATTTTTGAGAATGTACATACATTTCCCTAGCATCTCCATATACTTATCTATCTATCTAGAATAGAATTGAAAATACAAGTATTCATTCATTTATTTACTCCACACTCTATTGCCATATATTTGAAATACAGGATCTATCCAATGTTATTAACATCAAACCAGTGACTTTGCTGTCTGGCTTAATCACTCCAAACTCTTATTTCACCTTTTATACACAACATTTACCCATGTTAATCAGAGGTATGTGACATTAAGACCTCTTTATGGAAAATATTAAAATATAAACACTGTGTTTTATTTACATTAAGTAGAAAATGTATTTAAATGTATTTTAATATAAAATATTAAAAATAAGAATTATACCAGATGATCAATATCTTCTAAGAATAAAATTATAGTCAGAAATGCTTATAAACCAATAAATACATTGATCTAGTATGAGAAATTAGAGAAAACTTGAAATTTATGGCAGCAGGAGGGAAATAGAAGAAGATGATTTAGGTGGTGTGCTGTGAACCCTTTAAAATGATTTCAGGACAAAAAGACTTGACATTCAAGAACTACTTTGGAGAATACTTGCCTAGCTGTGTGTTCCCTTTGCAGTCATCGGTTCTGTCAGCTGAGGCTCCCTCTCAAGGTTTTCTCACCAGAAAATGGAAATAAGCCCATTATTTGTAAGAGATTAAATATTGATCACAATTTTATATTTATTTCATATTAAAATCTATATATAAGTGCTTCGTTATTGAATTCAGTTTTTGTATGATTGTTCAGTTCAAAAAACAACACAAAATAATTTTCTTCTACTGTCACCATAAAAAAGAATTAATACTGCATCATATTAAAATGATAGAGATAACATTCTGCATCATTTTGTGTGGTATAGTGTATGAGATCTAGCTCTCACCCAAAAATAAGTGAATAGACAACACGATGAAATATTCAAGGCAACATAATTGAAAGGAAAATGATCATGAGTGCCCTAGCCAGACAGCAAGAGTTACTGATTCTTTTGCTGAACAAGCAAAACACTCAAACTCTAGGTACCTCAACTTCTTCAATTTGTAAAATGGCAATCATCATCATCATCATCATCATCATCATCATCATCCTCACCATCAACTACTCTATAGACTTGGTGTGCAGTTAAATTAGTTGATACATGTGTACCCCTTAAAAGAGTCCCAAATATATTTTAATCATTCAATAAATGTGAGCTGTTACTAAACAAGTCATATTTTTAAAAGCAATCTCAGTATTTATCTTGAGTTTGTTAATTACATAAAATTATACGGAAAATGGCATTTATAATTGTTAAAAGAGTAATCTCAGAGATCTTGCAATAATGCTCTGAAATAATCATTGAAACCTAGTTGAGTTTGCTATTTAAATGACTACTTTATTGTAAGAATTAACAACGAGCAACATGACTCTGTACACAATAGAATTACAATAAAATGCAAATAAAAGTTTGCTAACTCTTTATCCAATATGTTGATAAAAAGCAGTCTCCAGAGATTTTAAAGTATTGCAAAATTCTACAAGTAAACAGTGAGCGTAGTGGGATGATTGAGGTAGAATAGGTTCTATGTTAGCCTTAGAATGATATTTCATTTCTCTTTTATTTCTTCTGTCATTTCTCTACTAGACATTTCCCAGCACCTTGCTATTTGTTATTGCTTATTTATCATATACCATATTTAATATAAAGCATGACATTATATTGATCAATCCATTATGTCTTTCTAGCTTGTCCATCCACTCTGCTCTGATGTTTTTATACATTGGCTGTTTTGAATGATAGTGTAATTTGATTCAGAGTCTCCTGGCACATACTACTTCTTGAGAATATATTAGGCACTTGAATAAGCTGCTTTGCCCAGTAAGTTCTTTCTGAGCAAACAACAACAGGTTTTGTTTTTACCTGCTGACCATTCATATTCTCTTTTGCAAGTCTTTCTTACTGTGTCTGCCTTTTATATAGTTTTTCTTCATGTTTTTATTCTAGATTCTCTTCAAATTTTAATCTTCATTGTCTTCTTGGATGATATGTTCTTCAATACCTTCACTTATAATCTCTATAGTAAGTGACTCTGAAATCTAAAACTCTAGGCTTAATTGTCTTATGATAACTCCATTTGGATGTCCTACAGACATCTAAACTTAGTATGACTACACTGAACTGATTATCCTCCAAGCCAACCTCTTGTAGAGAATGGCATAAATGTGTACATTATCCTTAATTCCTCACTCCACTTAACTTACACAGCCAATCAGTTACAAGGTCCAAATGAATCCATCTTATAAAAACTTTCTAATTAGTCCTTTCCTTTCCATCTCTATTGCCACTACCTTATTTCAGGCCACTAGCATCCTTTGCTTAGATTATTCAAAATCTCCCCAAATGATTTTTCTCATCCGAAATATTTTCCAGGGATCCTGTCAAAATAATCTGTCTTAAGCATGAATCTAATGATATCACTCTTCCGTTTAAAACCCTTCAACAACTTCTTGCTTTCAGAATATAATTGAAACTCTGTTTTGACTCATAAGGCCTTTCATGAGCTGGTACATCCAGGAGTCAAGGTGTTTAATGGTAAAAGCATAAACTTTGAGATTGCATGCCTGGATTTAGATCTTAACTATCCATTCATCCATCCTTCCTTTCTTCCTTCCATCCATCCATCCATCCATCCATCATCCATCCATTCATCCATCCATCCATCCATTATTGAGTAACCACTGTGTGCCTGGCACAGTTCTTGCCTTTATGAATATAGCAGTGACAAAAACAGACAAAGCTTGCCTTTCTAGAGCTTTCATTCTAGAGGCACAAGACAAATAATTAACAAGAGAACAAGTGTAGTATGTCAGACAATGCTGGAATGCTTGAGAGCAATGGTTGTGATGAGATTGATGTATATAGTAGTGGCATTCAGAGATGGAAAAAAAGGGCAAATCCCTGAGGTAGAGAAGTATTGAAAACAGATATATGCCTCTTAACAACAGGAATATGTCTGAGAAATGCTTTGTTATGTGATTTTGTCATTGTGAGAACATCATTGAGCACACTTACACAAACCTGGATGATATAGCCTACTATACACCTAGGCATGTTGTTCCTAAGCTACAGGCCTATACAACATGTTACTGTACAAAACAACATGCGATTAAATCAAGCACAAGAGAAAATGATGCAATCAAGAGGCAGTAACCACGAGATGCATGAGGCTGCTACTGGCACACACAGTACACCTTTACAGCAACCTTTTTTTATAAGTACAAAGAGTATATTCTAAAATAACAAAAAAAGAATCATAGTACAGTAAATACATAAGCCAGTAACATAGTCATTTATTATTATCAACTATTATATACTATACAGAATAGTATGTGATATACTTTTATACAACTGGCAGAACAATAGGTTTGTTTATATCAGCATGTGAGTAATGTGTTGCTTTATGACATTACATTTGACATTACGACAGCTACAACGTCACTAGGCCATAGAAATTTTTCAGCTCCATTATAATCTTATGGAACTACCCCCATAGTACATCGTTGAAATGTTATGTGGTGCATGACTGTAGACTTTTTTCCCAACTAAGGTCATCCTGGGACTAAGTATCTCTGGGGCCTTTACATTCTATTTATTTTAGTATCTAAAAGAATCTCTAGCTGCTGCGTGGAGAAGAGACTATGAGGAAACAGGAGTGGAAGCAGGGAGACGGTTAAGAGACTCTGAGATCATTCAGGGCACAGATAAAATTAGATAGTAATGGTGGACGTGAGGCGTGGTCTGACTCTGAGCATGTTTCTAAAGTAAAGCCCTGAAACTGGATGATGGATTGAATTTAAGGATAGGTGAACAGAGAAAAGTATCAAAACTTGAAGGTTTTGACTTGAGAAAATGCAAGTGGTAGAGCCTTCCACTGAGATGGAAAAAAAGAGGAGGATCTTATTTGGATTTCAGAGGAGAGAATCAAGGCTCAATAATTTGTTATCTTTAAGATGACTGGCACGTGTCCAAGGAGAGATGTTAAGTAGGCAGCTGGATATGACAATATGAGTAGTTCGGACTAGGATATAATATTGGCAGTCATTTGCAAATAATGTTTTTAAAGCCGTGGGACTGATTGACGATACAAGGTAATGACTGTTGATCAGGAGTGTACTAATAAATGTTTAATAAATAAGTCTGCATGAAAAAAATATGTATATCAGCAGATTAGTCTACCCTTTTAGACAGTACTCTAAATTTCTCTAATTTGCCACAGTGCCCACTACTCCCTTGGTGATGCATATGTACTTACACGGGCTCTATTCACTCATCTATATTACTTGTCTGGCCCTTTGACATTGGAGTTTGTTCAACAGGAGTAGTCCTTTTTTCTGGGTCCTTTTCATTTTGTTTATTTCCACCATGCTGTTTTACATGCTATTTGTCTCAAATGTCACATCGCTGGTGAAATCGTGTATCCTAGCTTCTTTAGATCAAGACCAGTGTCAGTTGTGGTAGCAAAGAGAAAAACTAAATATATTTTTCAATGCATGTAAAGGTTATTTTTTATTACCTTGAAGTTCTTCAATTTCTTCATGTTGAACTTGAAGTTGACACACTGGGGTATGGGTAGCTCAGGAGTTATGTATTCAAGGGGCCTTGAGTAATACTATACATGTTTTAGGT